>NC_134354.1:16210914-16365914 GCF_048569485.1 Anomaloglossus baeobatrachus | reverse complement strand
AGATTAAAGGGCTAGGAAAAACAATGGTTCAATCAACACAGTAATTGTGACTCAGAGGGAAAATAGTAAATACCCACTAAAGTGACAGTGCCTGTAAAGGTACAAGGTGGAAAACAATCTCCGCATAGAGACCCCCGACGCGCGTTTTGCGTAGGTTATAGCTGCTTATTTAAGGGATGATGACATCTTGTATATCTATTGTAATAACTTGGTTTATGTTTACACATGTATCTATTCACATAGACTGCCACAGATTGGTGTTCCTGGACACCGTCCAAGGGCTTAACAACCAGAAAGGCATATAGGCATACCCAGCAGCCTAGAGGTGAGGTATACATGTTTTGCACACCACCATGTCCAACCCCACCAGCTTATCCTTGGGATGAAGACCGTAGTGGATGTACTTCCTCAACAGGAAACGGCAGCTACATGAGCTCTTCCAGATTTGACAGATCAAATACAGGGCCAATTGATACCCAGTCGGATTTCATCCAGGAATTGGTCCATTGGAATGGCCAAAACGTTGTGGAGAATGTTGAAGACCTTGACGAAGTTGACACAGAAGAATTAAACTATGCACCAGATCAAGGATCCTGTGGCAGTCTGCCATCAACAATCCAGTCCCAAGAGTTATTGGCTGCATTAGGGCCAGAAGCCTCAAGCAAGGAGAGGGCTTATGCTCTGGAATCAGTTTTGTGATTTCCAGTTTCCACCACTACTAGTTATTCACGCAGGACTATCCCATTACCCAGTAGAAGCCCCACCAGAACAAAAGTTTACAAACAGGACCTGTGACTTGTCCAATCCACGGCACTGTTATACTTGTAGGCGCCTTGGACAAAGATGGATTCAAAAGCTGGGGCCCCATACCTCAAGCCCATCTAATGGCCCTGCTGGCCAATGTCTGCCTAGACAAGCCATCGGTGTCGTAGAGATGCTACCCCTAAGATACAACCTACAGCAGAGGAAGTGAAATGCCCGGTCGGACTCTCTACCCCAGGCGCCAATTTCTGTCGCTTGTACCATCTTGTGTTCTTGCTGGATATTTATGATATGTCTATGCCTATTGGTGACCATAAAGTCTTACCAATGTGTGGTTCCCTCACCCTGTGTTTTTTGAGTATTGTTCTGGGGAAGGAGCGTGGGTGTTCAGTGGAATGAGTCCTGGTCCTCACGGACTCTCTGAAGACAATCAGGCCAGCAGATGAGACCACCCACAGACCCTCGTGTCTCCACAGGTAAACTTCACGGTCAATAAGAAAGCAGTATGCAGGGAGCGATTCAGCGCCATCTAGTGGTGGCTCCAGGCAGACTGAGTTCTCCAGGGGATTTGGAGCTCTGTAGCAGAAAAATAAAGTACTGACCAGGATAAAGATATAACACAATATTAAAAAGCACAAAATATTTTGAATCAAAAAATGGCATAGAATTACAAAGTAGATGTAGCGCCCCTGAGACTGGGTGCTACAGAGTATTGTATTTTAAGATTTTTTTATGATTTTATAATGTCCATCAACCTTGAGCAGGAGGGGGTTAAAAGTCTGGTAGGTTTTGTTTCCTGCTTCACACAGCCTCACACACAGACAGAGGGAACATTCGTTAGGTGGGGGCACGTGCAGGAGGAAGTTGAAAAAAGAGACAGTTTAGTTTCAGTTTACCTCAGAACGCTAGGAGACCAGAGAGAGAGTGGATAGTGGACATACAGAGACCAGCTCTCTGAGAGCTCTCTCTCTGGGGGGAGGCAGAGCAGAGAAGCTACCAGGTCCAGATTGGTTATACATCCTTTCCTTACCTGGGACCGGGCGAGTGGATGACTGAGGACCCCTAAGCTGAGAGAGATGCCAGTTAGGAGCTTCTAGGTCCATTAGCCGACAAAGACTTGCAAAGAGGTGGCTAGCTGGGAAGGAGTTGAGAGCCTGGGACTGGTAGTCGTGTGTCATGGAGGAGAAGAGGTTTACAGAGGGGAGGATGTCATTGCCCCCTTGGAACCAGCACAGCTTCGGGTGGCAGAGTAGTGGGTCCCAAGAGTTCCAGAAACTAGGTTGGGACCACCACACAAGATCACAGAAGGAGAAAGCCCACAGGCTGCTCTACTAGACTTTGACCTCTGCCCTGCCTGGGAACGACCGGAGTCATTGCAGTAAAGAAAGAACTGTAAGTAAACAAAATCTGAAACCCTTAACCCAGTGACTCTGACTTTGTTTGTCGTCGCCTTGTGATCCGGCGATTCCCAGTTCCCCGTTCTCCCTCCCGGGGGCCGCTCCGCCTGTGGGGGGGCGATATCATCCCGGCTGCACCCCAACATCTTCCCCGGCGAGGTACCATGCAGCAGCGGCCTTATCCCTGGCCACATACCACAGGTGACTTAGTCGACATCATCCGTTCCACTCCTGGAGGGGGAAAGGTCGGAGGAAGGGTCCGCAACGGAGGAGGCCGGGACCCCAGTCACCACTGTAACCGGTGACATCCTCTTCAGGAACAATCCTTGCTAGACTCCCCTTTACTGTGCACCACGGGGCCACGGAACCGGGTCAGGCTACAACTTCTACAAACCACTGGCCCGGCGATGGTTATACAAGGTATGGACCGAAGCTCCTATCTTGAGCTCCGTGGAGTGTCACATAGACATTTACCTTTAAATAATGCCATTTGATACACATGATTTAAATTGCGGCAATACAGGTCAGGATAGAATAACTACCGGCTGCTGCAAGGTGACACAGTGATATATTACATAGTTTCATGTATCTACATGTCCTACTGATAGATGCAAAATGTAAGGATGTGTAGGCGATTAATGCGATTAGTAACATCAGTCTGTAGGACGTGAGTGTGCATAGCAATCTGCAGGAAAAGACAAGCCATTACACAAGACAGAGACCCTGCACATGTTCCGGGCTGCCCAGGGAGCGCGCTAATGGAGCGGTGCAGGGAGCGGTCTGCGGGGGAGCGTCTGCGGGGGAGCTATCCGCGCACTTGATTTACAGTTCCCTCTTCTAAAGGTGGGAGGTTGTAACATTTCACCCAACTGTGTCCTCCGCTAAACACCTACTGCACACCTCAGCTCCTGCCATTAATATTTATGATGGGCCCCTTAATAAATATGTATGACACGTCCCGTAATAAATATATAATGCAGTGTTGTGTCGTAAATATAAATATGACCGGTAGAGATGATCTATGCAGCAATGCTGACGCTGGCGAAATGGAAATCATGACTACTCTCCAAGGCTTACTATCTTACCACGGATCCTGATCACTTAGGTGGAAATAAAACATTGTATTTTTTGTATTTCTTAAATTCTTTAAAATTGAAACAAAATTAAAGGTTACTTTTTTTATATCCAAAGTATCCAGTCCATGTTGCTGAGCTCAGGATCTTCCAGTCCTTATGTCTATACATTGAACTAAACATAAAGCAGTACACAATAGGCTAATGGACACCTCCTAGTGATGGCTGCCAGTATCCAAAATATTACAGTGTACACTTGTAAAATTGAGGGGTTACTCGCGAACAAGAAATGAGACCAGACTATGACTGAGTGCAAACTCTTTTTCTTCATAAACGATTGGGGTGTGGGCAATGCAACACGGGATAAAGGTCAGAATTTACCGCAAACAAATATATATACATCCAGCTTAGGAAGCTAGGATCAGTGTGCTGGTCTATAGACCCTTTCCAATGTCTCAGGAACTACTGGAAAATAATGTACTTGCCAGAAAACCTAAACAATGCTGGGACAGAACTTCTAAACTAATGAAGAGTGTAAATTACTTAGTGCACCCAGGACCTGTCTCTGGACTAGCACAAAGATTAACAACCTTATCTATACCACCATTCCCCTCCTTTGTCCCTCATTACATGTGCACATTAACAGACCACCCGGGGTTAAATACTTGTTAGGAGCAGTGTGACAGCAGCTCAAGTTCAGTCCTGTGTAAATGACTACATCATACCTTAACCAGTTTGGCACCAACCACTACTACATGTGTGCACACTTTAAGCAAAAATAGAAAAAATATGCGCCGGGTCTGAGCTCAGGACTTACAGTACCGATGAATGGATCAGGGTAAGTATCAGGTCCGGGGAGTTCCTAGCAGCTTTCAGCACCACAGTAAGTTCATAAGTGACCGACAGTCACTTTAGAATCAGCAGTCCGATGGAAAGGCCGAGGTAACCTGTGATACTGCTCAGATTACAATTTTCTCTCTCTCATTGGCAACAGTCTCTGAATGCCCGCACTTAGCTGAGTGGTCTCTATTCGCACAGCAATTAGCAGGCTGTCTCTAAAACTATAGGTATCACAGACAGGGAAAGGCGGCCATCGCACTTCAGGATCTCTCTGGCTCAGTCTCTCTCTCCCCTTCTTCTTTCCTCTCTTTGGCTCCTCACAGAATCCTCCTCCCAGACTGCGCAGACACCCCTCTGGTGGACGGGAAGAGACACTGCAGCTGCACAGACACCACTCTGGTGGACGGGAGGAGACACTGCAGCTGCACAGACACCCCTCTGGTGGATAGGAAGAGACACTGCAGCTGCACAGACACCACTCTGGTGGACAGGAAGAGACACTGCAGCTGCACAGACACCACTCTGGTGGACGGGAGGAGACACTGCAGCTGTGCAGACACCCCTCTGGTGGATGGGAGGAGACACTGCAGCTGCACAGACACCACTCTGGTGGACGGGAGGAGACACTGCAGCTGTGCAGACACCCCTATGGTGGACAGGAGGAGACACTGCAGCTGTGCAGACACCTCTCTGGTGGATGGGAAGAGACACAGCAGCTGCACAGACATCCCTCTGGTGGATGGGAGGAGACACTGCAGCTGTGCAGCTACCTCTCTGGTGGACAGTAGGAGACACTGCAGCTGCGCAGACATCCCTCTGATTGATGGGAGAAGACACTGCAGCTGTGCAGACACCCCTCTGGTGGACGGTAGGAGACATTGCAGCTGCAAAGACACCACTCTGGTGGACGGGAGGAGACACTGCAGCTGTGCAGACACCCCTCTGGTGGATGGTAGGAGACATTGCAGCTGAAATATCAGCACTCTCAAACCCTACTCACAGAAAGTTAGGGATATTTGGCTTTTTGGTGAAGCTTATTTGAAAAGTTCATTCTACAGTGATATTTTATCATGACAGTCGGGCATCTCAGTAGAAGCAGCAATGGTGACTTCCTCATCTCAAACAATTTATTGACACAAAAGCAACAACAATGGTGGCCATACCCCCAAAATTTCAATGTTTCAATAATATGTCATTTGGCCTTGCGCATCAATTCCAGCTGACAATGACGCCTCCTGCTGGTCATAATTGGAGTTAGTGTCTGCAGAGACCGGGATCCCACTCTTCTTTAAGGGTGGCCTTCAGGTCACTGAGGTTCTTTCGAGTTACTGCCTCTACACTGCGACTTAGCTGATCCCATAGGTTTTAAATGAGATTCAGTTTTGGAGAAAGCACAGGCTACTCCATTTGAGGTCCCCCAGTCTCCAGCAGCCGTTCCCTAACGATGCAACCTCGTTGAGCTGGAGGATTGTCGACGATGAAGATGATATTAGGCAGGTGTTGTTCATGGAAAAGTACAATGCCTGGATTAATGATGTTATTCCAGTAGTAGGGGCTGTCAATGTACCATTCATATAGTGTAGACCATTCTGTGTTGACTAGACACACCGGCCCACACTGTAAGACAACAGTGGCTGATCCATAGCGCTCTCCTTGATGTCTTCAACATCGTTGGCAGCCATCATTTCTGCACAGCATGACGTGAATCGACTTTCATCAGTGACCAGCACTGAGGCCTACTGGTCCCTCGTCCTGCGTAGATGACACCTTTACCTGGTGGTGTGGTAACATACCTTCCAGGTTGTCTAGCATGCAGATCACACTGATGTAAATTCTTTTGGCTGATTTGATATGACACTTGGGTGCCTCTTACCTCTCTTAAATGTACCTGTAGTAGTGTGGCATTCATCATTCAACTCCAGAGGGCATTGTTCACAATGAAGTGGTCTTCACTCAGTGAGGGATGAGGCCAAAGAACATCCACTTCCCTGCCTTTCTGTGAATCTCCCAGTCTCTCTGTATCTCTGTACAACCTGCTGGTGACACTATGTGATACTCTAAGCTCAATGGCCACTCCTATACCTTTCTGTGACTCTACCAGTCTCTTTGCTCTCTGTACAACCTGCTCATGACACTCTGCTATACTCTAAGCTCAGTGGCCATTTCTATACCTATCTGTGACTCTTCCAGTCTCTCTGTATCTCTGTATATTCTAGTGATGACACTCTGTGACACTCTAAGCTCAGTGGCAACTTCTCTGCTCTCTGCTTCTCTGTGACTCTTCCAGTCTCTCTGTATCTCTGTACAACCTGCTCATGACACTCTGTTATACATTAAGCTCAGTGGCCACTTCTATATCTTTATGCTACTCTTACAGTCTCTCTGTATCTCTGTACAATCTACTGATGACACTTTGTGACACTCTAAGCTCAGTGGCCACTTCTCAGTTCTCTGTGACTCTTCCAGTCTCTCTGTATCTCTGTACAATCTACTGATGACATACTGTGACAAGTGGACACTTCTATACCTTTCTGTGACTCTTTCAGTCTCTCTGTATCTCTGTGAAATCTATTGATGACACTCTTTGACACTCTAAGCTCAGTGGAGACTTATATGCTCTTTGCTTCTCTGTGACCCGTCCAGTCTCTCTGTATCTCTGTACAACCTGCTCATAACACTTTGTGATACTCTAAGCTCAGTGGCCACTTATATAACTTTCTGTCACTCTTCCAGTCTCTCTGTATCTCTGTACAACCTACTGATGACACTCTGTGATACTCTAAGCTCAATGGCCACTTCTATACCTTTCTGTGACTTTTAAAGTCTCTCTGTAACTCTGTACAACCTGCTCATGACACTTTGTGACACTCTAAGCTCAGTGGCCACTTCTATACCTTTCTGTGACTCTTCCAGTCTCTCTGTATCTCTGTACAACCTACTGATGACACTCTGTGATACTCTAAGCTCAATGGCCACTTCTATACCTTTCTGTGACTTTTAAAGTCTCTCTGTAACTCTGTACAACCTGCTCATGACACTTTGTGACACTCTAAGCTCAGTGGCCACTTCTATACCTTTCTGTGACTCTTCCAGTCTCTCTGTATCTCTGTACAACCTACTGATGACACTCTGTGATACTCTAAGCTCAATGGCCACTTCTATACCTTTCTGTGACTTTTAAAGTCTCTCTGTAACTCTGTACAACCTGCTCATGACACTTTGTGACACTCTAAGCTCAGTGGCCACTTCTATACCTTTCTGTGACTCTTCCAGTCTCTCTGTATCTCTGTACAACCTGCTCATGACACTCTGCTATACTCTAAGTTCAGTGGCCACTTCTATACCTTTCTCTGAATCTTCCAATCTCTCTGTGTCTGTGTACAACCTGCTGGTGACACTTTGTGAAGCTCTAAGCTCAGTGGCCACTTCCGTCTGAGAACATCCTGCTTGAAGCCTCACAATGGCGCGGTGCTGCTGATTAATTGTCAGGCGTCGTCTTGATCTCATGATGTGAGAATGGGAACAGCATGATGAGGAGGACTGTTTAATTCCAATTCTAACTGAACCCCAACATTTATTGGGCGATTAATTGATCAAACACCTGTTGTGAATTTTGCCTTTAAAGCTCCTTCTTAGAAAACAGCAAATTTTGCAAAAAAAACGCCTGAGACATTGAACAATTGAACATTGTGCATCGAAACGTTTGGAGAAGGTCACAATAAGGTCACCTGAAAAGGTTAGCGTATATTTTAGGATCTGGGTTGCCAACCGTCCAGAAATTCCAGGACAGTCGGTAAAAAGGGCACTTTTTTCCCTGTGTGTAAAAAAAAATTAAGGAATCCATGATTTTTTTGATGCTGAATAAATTGAACAGATTATTTTGATTGCAGTTATCATTACACAGTGTACAATGAATGTAGCCGATGTCTTGTGATCAGAATTAGGGGCTGTAGACAGGGATCACTCCTAATGATTTAATATAGTTTTCCAATTGTCCGTAAAAAGTATTGTCTGTCCGGGATGTTTTGGAAAGCCGTGCAGAAAAAATAAAATATCACATTGACAAACCTGTTTAGGATCATCCTGAAATTTCACCTGAAAGCTGAAAAATTGTCCAAATCCAGGTTAACGTGAAAGAAGATCAATCCAAATCAGCGCAGAGGCTACAACACCAGAAACCGGGACGATAAGCTCATAATCAGCAACCAGAGGCTAGAGCCAGGGAATCAGATACTGCGAGCCCCGCTCAGATCCACAGAACGCAGCAACTAGGCAACAAGTTCAGACGTTAAACCCCAATCCTCAGGACTGACAGGTACAACTAGTCTCTGAAAAACCCAAACTGCTGCAGTTTCCCAGCAGTGTCCACAACAGAGGTGCACCATAGCGAAAAAAGCAGAAACAGACACGGATTTGGAAATAGAAATAACATTTTGTATGGAAACTAATGGGTTCCCCCTAGTGGTGTCTACAGACAAAATCTTATCATGTATCTCTGTATACAGGGAGCTCCCCCTAGTGGTGGCTGCAGACAGGATCTTATCATGTATCTCTGTATACAGGGAGCTCCCCCTAGTGGTGGCTGCAGACAGGATCTTATCATGTATCTCTGTATACAGGGAGCTCCCCCTAGTGGTGTCTGCAGACAGGATATTATCATGTATCTCTGTATACAGGGAGCTCCCCCTAGTGGTGACTGCAGACAGGATCTTATCATGTATCTCTGTATACAGGGAGCTCCCCCTAGTGGTGGCTGCAGACAGAATCTTATCATGTATCTCTGTATACAGGGAGCTCCCCCTAGTGGTGATTGCAGACAGCATCTTATCATGTATCTCTGTATACAGGGAGCTCCCCCTAGTGGTGGCTGCAGACAGCATCTTATCATGTATCTCTGTATACAGGGAGCTCCCCCTAGTAGTGACTACAGACAACATCTTATCATGTATCTCTGTATACAGGGAGCTCCCCCTAGTGGTGGCTGCAGACAGAATCTTATCATGTATCTCTGTATACAGGGAGCTCCCCCTAGTGGTGGCTGCAGACAGAATCTTATCATATATCTCTGTATACAGAGAGTTCCCCCTAGTGGTGACTGCAGACAGCATCTTATCATGTATCTCTGTATACGGGGAGCTCCCCCTAGTGGTATCTGCAGACAGAATCTTATCATGTATCTCTGTATACAGGGAGCTCCTCCTAGTGGTGTCTGCAGACAGGATCTTATCATGTATCTCTGTATACAGGGAGCTCCCCCTAGTGGAGACTGCAGACAGAATCTTATCATGTATCTCTGTATACGGGGAGCTCCCCCTAGTGGTGGCTGCAGACAAAATCTTATCATGTATCTCTGTATACAGGGAGCTCCCCCTAGTGGTGGCTGCAGACAGAATCTTATCATGTTTCTCTATAAACAGGGAGCTCCCCCTAGTAGTGGCTGCAGACAGAATCTTATCATGTATCTCTGTATACAGGGAGCTCCCCCTAGTGGTGGCTGCAGACAGGATCTTATCATGTATCTCTGTATACAGAGAGCTCCTCCTAGTGGTGACTGTAGACAGGATCTTATTATGTGTCTCTGTATGCAGGGAGCTCCCCCTAGTGGTGACTGCAGACAGGATCTTATCATGTATCTCTGTATACAGGGAGCTCCCCCTAGTGGTGGCTGCAGACAGGATCTTATCATGTATCTCTGTATACAGGGAGCTCCCCCTAGTGGTGGCTGCAGATAGGATCTTATCATGTATCTCTGTATACAGGGAGCTCCTCCTAGTGGTGGCTGTAAACAGGATCTTATCATGTATCTCTGTATACAGGGAGCTCCCCCTAGTGGTGACTGCAGACAGGATCTTATCATGTATCTCTGTATACAGGGAGCTCCCCCTAGTGGTGTCTGCAGACAGGATCTTATCATGTATCTCTGTATACAGGGAGCTCCCCCTAGTGGTGACTGCAGACAGGATCTTATCATATATCTCTGTATACAGGGAGCTCCCCCTAGTGGTGACTGCAGACAGAATCTTATCATGTATCTCTGTATATAGGGAGCTCCCCCTAGTGGTGACTGCAGACAGGATTTTATCATGTATCTCTGTATACAGGGAGCTCCCCCTAGTTGTGGCTGCAGACAGGATGTTATCATGTATCTCTGTATACAGGGAGGTCCCCCTAGTGGTGGCTGCAGACAGGATCTTATCATGTATCTCTGTATACAGGGAGCTCCCCCTAGTGGTAGTTGCAGACAGAATCTTATCATGTATGTCTCTATACAGGGAGCTCCCCCTAGTGGTGGCTGCAGACAGGATCTTATCATGTATCTCTGTATACAGGGAGCTCCCCCTAGTGGTGACTGCAGACAGGATCTTATCATGTATCTCTGTATACAGAAATATAAAAAAACTGACCCACACATCCAAGAAATGTGAACAGGTGCTAACTGAAAAAACATAGTAACTATAAATGCAAACAGTTGCACACTGAAAAAAAGCCAAAAATGTACTAGGAAAAATATGGCACTGCATTACTGCAAAAGAGATATATTTAGTTTATGTATTGGCCAATGCATGTAAGCGCCATCTCTCTTTTACAGTAATGCAGTGCCATATTTTTCCTAGTACATTTTTGGCTTTTTTTCAGTGTGCAACTGTTTGCATTTATAGTATCTCTGTATACAGGGAGCTCCCCCTAGTGGAGACTGCAGACAGAATTTTACCATGTATCTCTGTATACATGGAGCTCCCCCTAGTGGTGGTTGCAGACAGGACCTTATCATGTATTTCTGTATACAGGGAGCTCCCCCTAGTGGTGGTTGCAGACAGAATCTTATCATGTATCTCTGTATACAGGGAGCTCCCCCTAATGGTGGCTGCAGACAGGATCTTATCATGTATCTCTGTATACAGGGAGCTCCCCCTAGTGGAGGCTGCAGACAGGATCTTATCATGTATCTCTGTATACAGGGAGCTCCCCCTAGTGGTGGTTGCAGACAGGACCTTATCATGTATCTCTGTATACAGGGAGCTCCCCCTAGTGGTGGTTGCAGACAGGATCTTATCATGTATCTCTTTATACAGGGAGCTCCCCCTAGTGGAGGCTGCAGACAGGATCTTATCATGTATCTCTGTATACAGGGAGCTCCCCCTAGTGGTGGCTGCAGACAGGATCTTATCATGTATCTCTGTATACAGGGAGCTCCCCCTAGTGGTGGCTGCAGACAGGATCTTATCATGTATCTCTTTATACAGGGAGCTCCCCCTAGTGGTGACTACAGACAGGATCTTATCATGTATCTCTGTATACAGGGAGCTCCCCCTAGTGGTGGCTGCAGACAGGATATTATCATGTATCTCTGTATACAGGGAGCTCCCCCTAGTGGTGACTGCAGACAGGATCTTATCATGTATCTCTGTATACAGGGAGCTCCCCCTAGTGGTGACTGCAGACAGAATCTTATCATGTATCTCTGTATACAGGGAGCTCCCCCTAGTGGTGGCTGCAGACAGAATCTTATCATGTATCTCTGTATACAGGGAGCTCCCCCTAGTGGTGGCTGCAGACAGGATCTTATCATGTAACTCTGTATACAGGGAGCTCCCCCTAGTGGTGGCTGCAGACAGCATCTTATCATGTATCTCTGTATACAGGGAGCTCCCCCTTATGGTGGCTGCAGACAGAATATTATCATGTATCTCTGTATACAGGGAGCTTCCCCTAGTGGTGGCTGCAGACAGCATCTTATCATGTATCTCTGTATACAGGGAGCTCCCCCTAGTGGTGGCTGCAGACAGGATCTTATCATGTATCTCTGTATACAGGGAGCTCCCCCTAGTGGTGGTTGCAGACATAATCTTATCATGTATCTCTGTATACAGGGAGCTCCCCCTAGTGGTGGCTGCAGACAGAATATTATCATGTATCTCTGTATACAGGGAGCTCCCCCTAGTGGTGGCTGCAGACAGCATCTTATCATGTATCTCTGTATACAGGGAGCTCCCCCTAGTGGTGTCTGCAGACAGCATCTTATCATGTATCTCTGTATACAGGGAGCTCCCCCTAGTGGTGGCTGCAGACAGAATATTATCATGTATCTTTGTAGTTTATAATTATGCATTGGACTTGTATCAGCAACAGAAGCAATTTTTTTACATGTTTGTGTTACTTTATAACTGGAGCCTTGACTCATCAATGCCAGGATTTTAATCCTGTAGATACAAAAATTGTGTAGACTTTAGAATAGAAAAAATGACACAATGTACACGGAGATGGTCCAAAAAATATTTTGCAGACTTTTTTCATTTTTATTCAAGAAGAGAAGCTCCAATAAGTCATTTCTATAAGTTTTTTTTTCTTTGATGCTCGTATGGCCATCATGTTGTGCATGGCGGTATCTCATGCGGCGTAGACGTATTCTATGTCCCAGTACCTCTCTGTCTATGTAATAGACTGGTCATTATGAAGCATATGGGATATGTAATCATAAAACCCGATCAATGTTCGTCAAATGAAATTGATTCCAACAGGAGGCTGGAAAACACTTGTTTTATCTGAGCTGAGATGAAAAGAGTGAATGATAATCTGCCCCATCTGTGATCCATGAGCTTGGCAGCCGCCGATCTGTCCCCTCCCCCGAGTCACAGACTGACAACACTGATAGAGATGTCGCTGTCAGGAAAAATGGCCTTTCAATAGGCAAGATGACAATCTATTGGGTCATTGGTGTGAATTTACATTTTTGGAAAAATACCCACAGAGAATGTAATACGAGCATAAAAATAATAAAGTATAGAAACAATATAATACACATTTACACTTCTTCAATGATTAATAGACACTTGTTTGCTTTTTGTTGTGCACATTTCTTTTACAGTCTGGAAAGTTGGGTTTCTACTAAAACTGAGCGAACGTATTTGAGTAGAATTGAATTTGACACAAATGTTACAAAAATCTGCATTTACCAAAATGTTACTTTTTTGGAATTTATTTATTCACAAATGTAGCAAAGTGACGGCCACTGGGTTACAAAAAAGAAAATGATACACTTACCTTCCCGCTGACTCTCCGGCCCCTCTGCTCCTCACCGTCACCTGTCCTCGTTACATCGTCTGATCACTGCTGCTTGCTCTGAATTATGCGCTCATGCGGCGCAGGATGGTTCTGCGCATGCGCACGTGAGGTGTAGAATGTGAAAGAAATGTCTTATATTAAGCTCTAATGTCTACGTCATTGATGTTTAGGATCTTTCACAGTCCACAGAGCTTTTGGTTTCAACTTCTTCCATTACTTACCTTCTGGGAACATTGTTTGATGCCTCCTTTACACATTCGTGCAAAGCACAAACATTTTGCACAGTCCGTAGTGAAGGTGTATGTGTGTCCATGTGTGTGTATTGTACAGATGTCATATGGACAGCACATGGACAGCATGAGCTGGTGTACTTACCTGTCTCCAGCGCTGCTGATACTTCCTGGTACATGGTTACTGCAGTGAATATTCATGAGCTTAATGAGCGGAACCCGGAAGTAACAGCAGCTCCGGAGACAGGTAAGTATAAAAATTCTTTATTTTTATGTGATCTGTGTTTTCTCCAGTACATGTCATTCTGATATCACATGGATCACATCAGTGTTCGGTCCGAGTGACACCCGTGCTGCCGGCAGAAAATGAACATGTCGCAGTATAGAGCACATGGACACGAGAGTGCTCCACACGGACACACGGTCCTTGTGAAAACACGGATGTGTGACTAAGCCCATTGATTTTAATGGGTCTACCTAAGTCCATGTCTCCGGTACATGTGAAAATAGACGTCACACGTATGTTGGAAGGACGCTAAAGAAGTGTGGATTTTTGTGATACTAAAAATTAGTCATGACTCCTGATCAAGATCAGTTTAGCCCCTGCACAAATTAGAACCTGGAATTTTCTCATCTGTATATAAACATGGGTGGGTTATAGAAAAAAATAGAACAAAAGGTAAGAGAAAGGGAAAAACAATCCAAAAAAGATGTATGAGATAAATAGAATATTGTGGAAAAGAGAGGAAGAGAAGAGTAGGGGAGGAGAAGGGAGAAGAGAGGTGAAAAGGAGAAGAGATGAACAGATGAGAAAACAGAAAGTGAAAAGAGAGGAAAAGAGAAATTAAGGAGAGGGTGATAAATAGAGGAAGTAAGTGTCATGCGGTGTTGAGTTTTGCGTTTGCTGGGTATCATGGTGGCAGCAGACAGTATTCACACCACAGAGTTTGACAAACAACCTGAAGTCTCTTAGTTGCTTAGCCTGACTCGGGCGTCGGCTGTTTTAGCTTCACTGTTCTCCAGTCCTGCAGGAGTTAATTGCTGCTGGCTTGTAAACTGCTGCTAGGATCTGCTTGGACCATTCACAGCCACCTTCACTCTTTATAAGGTACTGGATCCGGTTGTCCATCGCTGAATATAGATTCAGCCTTGCTCCTGCGTTATCAGTCCCTATTGTAGTGATCCAGAGCCTGGTGATCTGTCGTGTGCTTTCCTTTGTGGTGTGGAAATATCCCTGTTAGTTTATGTCCTTCCTGGGCTTTATTTCCTTCTGGGTTCGTATTGTCTCTCCCCTGTGTCTGATTGCAGTGTGCATGTGTTTTTCTTTTTTCTTCTCTGTGGCTTTTGTTGGGTTTACTTCTGCAATCCTTGCCCTATCCTGGGGTGGAGGAGAGGGGGGAGGTTAGTTAAGGGTTTGGACAGGAGTTAGGGTCACGCTGGCGGTCCAGACCTGGCTACCATAAAGCGTACCTCTGGGATAAGGGACAGCGCAGGTTCCATAGTCTGAAAGCCAGTTTAGAGGTCCCAGCTTCAGTTATCATTACACTCCAATAAGTTAATTGAGGAATGAAAAGAAGAAGGAAAAATGGCAGACAGGAGTGAAAAAGATGGAGAAAAGAAAAGAAGAAAATAGAGAAAAAAAGTAGGGTGAATAATAGAGGCTTGAAAAGCAAGAAAGGGAGTCAGAAGAGATGACCAAAAAGGAGAAGGGAGAAGATGGGAGGAAAGGATAGGAAAACAGAAGAGTCACGAGGAAGGAAAGTAAAGACCTACTCGTAAAGGGAAAATAAAAATGGAAAAGGTGAAAAAAGAGAAGATTTCATTAGCGATTAAAAAAGAACATAAAAAAAGAAAAACGAGCGAAAAGAAAAGTAGATTAGAAGGTAAGGAGAGGCCAGGACAGTCGGAGAAGAAAGGAAAAGTCAAGAAGGCCGAGGATAAAAGAAAACAAGGCAGGAGGCAACAAAATAGAAGTGAGGAGAGAAGAGAAAGAAGGAGATAATACATAACAAGAGAAGAGATGGGAAGAGAACAGAAGAGGAAAGGAGATAAGGAATAAAAGGTAGAAAAGAAAATGGAGAAAGTGGAGAAAATGGAAGTGAAAAAAGGAAGGATATGGGAAAAAAGCAGAAACGGCATTAGGGAAAAAGAGAGGCTAAAGAAAGGCAAAAGGAACGATCTTGCTCTGACATTGTATCCAGTTCTGTGGCATTTTGCTAAAAAGCCACAAATACAAAGTTTCCTGTGTCTACAATGTCCATGCTAATATCTGACTTTCATGGCTGATAGAACAAAGCATTTGCCCAAAACCTAATCTGTTAAGTGTTCGAGATTTCATATGTCCAAATTGCTTTGTTGGCCGAGTGACAAATCCAATTTAAAAGTAAATACGAGAATTTGTCTGAAAAAAAGCTGTGGGTAACCGAATACATAATACAGCACAAATTCTGCATGTTGTTTAATAAGTGCTCCAAATTTACCTATTACCAGACATCGCAAACGAAGCACGGATTGTGTGCTGCCGAAAACACTCTTATTCTTCAGGTTTATAAAGAAGCATGCTGGTTTAATGGACAGTCTCTACATAAACACTTTAAACACTACTTAAGGTATTCTGAGACTGTAAATATACAATCTTACCAATTCAGAAATCAATGTTTTATAAATTCTGTGTATCCACAGCAATAAAAAGGATATGAACTTACCGCTAACGCCGATAAACCTGCTATAACGCTGCTATTTATGCAATAGACAATGAACATTGTAACACTAATAATGATATACAAGAATAAAACCAATATAATACTGCCTCCAATATAATATATACTGTGCAATATAACTACTATAATACTGTCACCAGTGTGTCACGGCCTAATGTGATTTCGGGGGGATCTGGGATCAGAAGGGCACAGCAAATAGTTGATTACAAATCCGCATTAGTGCCCCCTTGTCATTTACCTTTATTTGGAACTTATATAATTCCTTCCGGTGCTGAAGGAGTTAAGGTTCTTTTCTATCCTGCTGTGATTTAACAGGTAGTGGTAATCTCAGCTGCAGCCACTCCCTTCTGCTTTAAATTGCCACAGCTCACTCCTCACTATGTCGGCTATAGTTCATTTTATACTATTTAATTTGAAGGAGCCTGTCTCTGGAGAAGCTGAGGTGTTCTATTCTTATTCAGATGAGAAGTCCCTGCTCGAGAAGTCATGAAGTGATATTTGTTTAGTCTTTCCCCACCTGTATGTCTTACTTTCCTCGTCTTATTGCAGTGCTGAGACTAGTGTCTCACTGGCCTTCACACTAGCCAGGTAAAATCAGGGTCCAACAAGGGCCTAGGCATGTGATGGCATATGGGGGAAGGACCAGTCTAGGGATGTTAGGGATTGCAATCCACTTGCCCCTCTGCTCCTGCATACTCTCATGATTTTATCGCATACTGACCCTTAGGGTAAAAATCTGCTTCTGTTACAGCCTAATACTTCACAATCTCCTCAGCTCTAAGAAACTGATTTTTCAGAGGTCCAGTTGAGTCACTTTTCCTTGATTCCATGTAAAAGATGTAGCTTTTCTCCACAATATTTCCATAAACACAACTTCTGTCTGGACTTCTCCAAAAAGTTGATGGTGTAGTTAGTACCACTGGTTGCTGCCAGTTCTGAGCTGATGGCACTGCTGGACAACTCCTTATTTTGAAGAGAAGTAACATGATCTGTCTTTCATCTGCTGCACTAAGTTTCCTTGGCTGATCTACAGTAGGTCTTCAGCATTGTCCATTTCTTGATGTCCTCAGAGCTCATTAATCCAGGCAGATATTTATTCATCATGTAATATGATCAAGGAGGCGTGTAACTGGCTACAAACTTACTCTGCTATTGGTCAACAAACCCAAACATCCGGCCAATGTCATTAAGAAGGAGCAGTCCTGGAGGTGATGATCCGGCCCCCGCAGAGCCCTGATCTCATATCATCCCGTCTGTCTGGTATCAAGAAACAGAAGGATCCGCAGAAAAGTCATTCACAGAAGATCTGGGCTGACTTCTCCAAGATGTTTGGAACAAGATCCTGCCAAGCTTCTTCATAATCTAAGTACAAGAGATGAGGAGAAGTAATGGCGACGATGGGTAATCACCAAATACTGAGGACGGAGGAGATGGACTGTGACTGAATACTGAGGATGGAGGTCACAGGCGGTCACCAAATACCGAGGACGAAGGAGACGGGCGGTCACCGAATACTGAGGACGGAGGAGACAGGTGGTCACCAAATATTGAGGAGAAAGGAGACGGGCGGTAACCAAATAATAAGGATGGAGAAGAGGGGCGGTCATTGAATACGGAAGATAGAGGACACGGGTGGTTACCAAATTCTGAGGATGGAGGAGACGGGTAGTCACCAAATAGTGAGGATGGAGTAGACAGGTGGTCATAGGATACTAAGGATGGAGGAGACGGACGGTGACCGAATACTGAGGATGGAGGTGACAGGCGGTCACTGAATATACTGAGGATGGAGGAGATGGGCGGTCACTGAATACTGAGGACGGAGGAGATGGGCGATCACTGAATACTGAGGATGGAGGAGATGGGCGGTCACTGAGTATACTGAGGACGGAGGAGACGGGCGATCACTGAATACTGAGGATGGAGGAGACGGGCGATCACTGAATACTGAGGACGGAGGAGACGGGCGGTCACTGAATATACTGAGGACGGAGGAGACGGGCGATCACTGAATACTGAGGACGGAGGAGACGGGCGGTCACTGACTACTGAGGACGGAGGAGACGGGCGATCACTGAATACTGAGGACGGAGGAGACGGGCGGTCACTGATTACTGAGGACGGAGGAGACGGGCGATCACTGAATACTGAGGACGGAGGAGATGGGCGATCACTGAATACTGAGGACTGAGGAGATGGGCGATCACTGAATACTGAGGATGGAGGAGACAGGCGGTCACTGAAAACTGAGGATGGAGAAGACGGGCGGTCACTGGATACTGAGGACGGAGGAGACGGGCGGTCACTGACTACTGAGGAGGGAGGAGACAGGCGATCACTGAATACTGAGGACGGAGGAGACGGGCGGTCACTGAATATACTGAGGACGGAGGAGACGGGCGATCACTGAATACTGAGGACGGAGGAGACGGGCGATCACTGAATACTGAGGATGGAGGAGACGGGCGATCACTGAATACTGAGGACGGAGGAGACGGGCGATCACTGAATACTGAGGACGGAGGAGACGGGCGATCACTGAATACTGAGGATGGAGGAGATGGGCGATCACTGAATACTGAGGACGGAGGAGACGGGCAGTCACTGAATACTGAGGATGGAGGAGACGGGCGATCACTGAATACTGAGGACGGAGGAGACGGGCGATCACTGAATACTGAGGATGGAGGAGACGGGCGATCACTGAATACTGAGGACGGAGGAGACGAGCGGTCACTGAATACTGAGGATGGAGGAGACGGGCGATCACTGAATACTGAGGACGGAGGAGACGGGCGGTCACTGAATATACTGAAGAAAAAACAAAAAGCCAGCACCAAATGTGCACTTCAGCACTAAACATTCCAAACTGTACTTATAAAAATTTTTTGAGATTTTTGGCAAAAAATTGCAATTTCTTGAGCTGCCTCGCCACGTCACGGCAAATCTCATTTGAGGCAGTCCTACACTAAAATATTTTTATAAAATGTGCCATACGGCCTCACATATGAATAGTAGAACTGCTCTTAGCAGCACTCACCTGGTCTATTTCAATCCCGTACCCATGACTGAGTCATGGCTGTGGGCGGGACAGGTCCGAGCAAATGCTGCATGAAGTAAATAGCCTGTGGACAAAGCCTGATGACGGAGGAGACGGGCGGTCACTGAATATACTGAGGACGGAGGAGACGGGCGGTCACTGAATACTGAGGACGGAGGAGACGGGCGATCACTGAATACTGAGGACGGAGGAGACGGGCGGTCACTGAATACTGAGGACTGAGGAGACGGGCGATCACTGAATACCGAGGACGGAGGAGACGGGCGATCACTGAATACTGAGGACGGAGGAGACGGGCGGTCACTGACTACTGAGGACGGAGGAGACGGGCGATCACTGAATACTGAGGATGGAGGAGACGGGCGGTCACTGGATACTGAGGACGGAGGAGACGGGCGGTCACTGACTACTGAGGAGGGAGGAGACAGGCGATCACTGAATACTGAGGACGGAGGAGACGGGCGGTCACTGAATATACTGAGGACGGAGGAGACGGGCGATCACTGAATACTGAGGACGGAGGAGACGGGCGATCACTGAATACTGAGGATGGAGGAGACGGGCGATCACTGAATACTGAGGACGGAGGAGACGGGCGATCACTGAATACTGAGGACGGAGGAGACGGGCGATCACTGAATACTGAGGATGGAGGAGATGGGCGATCACTGAATACTGAGGACGGAGGAGACGGGCGGTCACTGAATACTGAGGATGGAGGAGACGGGCGATCACTGAATACTGAGGACGGAGGAGACGGGCGATCACTGAATACTGAGGATGGAGGAGACGGGCGATCACTGAATACTGAGGACGGAGGAGACGAGCGGTCACTGAATACTGAGGATGGAGGAGACGGGCGATCACTGAATACTGAGGACGGAGGAGACGGGCGGTCACTGAATATACTGAAGAAAAAACAAAAAGCCAGCACCAAATGTGCACTTCAGCACTAAACATTCCAAACTGTACTTATAAAAATTTTTTGAGATTTTTGGCAAAAAATTGCAATTTCTTGAGCTGCCTCGCCACGTCACGGCAAATCTCATTTGAGGCAGTCCTACACTAAAATATTTTTATAAAATGTGCCATACGGCCTCACATATGAATAGTAGAACTGCTCTTAGCAGCACTCACCTGGTCTATTTCAATCCCGTACCCATGACTGAGTCATGGCTGTGGGCGGGACAGGTCCGAGCAAATGCTGCATGAAGTAAATAGCCTGTGGACAAAGCCTGATGACGGAGGAGACGGGCGGTCACTGAATATACTGAGGACGGAGGAGACGGGCGGTCACTGAATACTGAGGACGGAGGAGACGGGCGATCACTGAATACTGAGGACGGAGGAGACGGGCGGTCACTGAATACTGAGGACTGAGGAGACGGGCGATCACTGAATACCGAGGACGGAGGAGACGGGCGATCACTGAATACTGAGGACGGAGGAGACGGGCGGTCACTGACTACTGAGGACGGAGGAGACGGGCGATCACTGAATACTGAGGATGGAGGAGACGGGCGGTCACTGAATACTGAGGACGGAGGAGACGGGTGGTCACTGATTACTGAGGACGGAGGAGACGGGCGATCACTGAATACTGAGGACGGAGGAGACGGGCGATCACTGAATACTGAGGATGGAGGAGACGGGCGGTCACTGGATACTGAGGACGGAGGAGACGGGCGGTCACTGGATACTGAGGAGGGAGGAGACGAGCGATCACTGAATACTGAGGACGGAGGAGACGTGCGGTCACTGAATATACTGAGGACGGAGGAGACGGGCGATCACTGAATACTGAGGACGGAGGAGACGGGCGATCACTGAATACTGAGGATGGAGGAGACGGGCGGTCACTGAATACTGAGGATGGAGGAGACGGGCGATCACTGAATACTGAGGACGGAGAAGACGGGCGGTCACTGAATACTGAGGATGGAGGAGACAGGAGGTCACTGAATACTGAGGACGGAGGAGACGGGCGATCACTGAATAGTGAGGACAGAGGAGACGGGCGGTCACTGAATACTGAGGACGGAGGAGACGGGCGATCACTGAATACTGAGGACGGAAAAGACGGGCGGTCACTGAATACTGAGGATGGAGGAGACGGGAGGTCACTGAATACTGAGGACGGAGGAGACGGGCGGTGACTGAATACTGAGGATGGAGGAGACGGGCGGTCACTGAATACTGAGGATGGAGGAAACAGGCGGTCACTGAATACTGAAGACGGAGGAGACGGGTGGTCATTGAACACTGAGGATGGAGGAGACGGGCGGTCACTGAATACTGAAGATGGAGGAGACGGGCGGTCACTGAATACTGAGGACGGAGGAGACGGGCGGTCACTGAGTACTGAGGATGGAGGAGACGGGCGGTCACTGAATACTGAGGATGGAGGAGAAGGGAGGTCACTGAATACTGAGGATGGAGGAGACGGGCGGTCACTGAATACTGAGGATGGAGGAGACGGGCGGTCACTGAATACTGAGGATGGAGGAGACGGGCGGTCACTGAATACTGAGGATGGAGGAGACGGGCGGTCACTGAATACTGAGGATGGAGGAGAAGGGCGGTCACTGAATACTGAGGACGGAGGAGACGGGCGGTCACTGAATACTGAGGACGGAGGAGACGGTTGGCACCAGATTCTGATGGATTTAGATGTCTCTTTTGTTCGTTTTCTTTGCAGTTTGCTAATTACCAGAGATAAACAATAACACTTATATTTTTGTATCTTCTTACTCTATAATATACCGGCATTTTTTTTCCCACCTGCATAAAACTGGCACAGAATTGTACATATTAATCTTGTAAGTGTGACTATATTTTCCCGTTAACATTTGGTGAATTGCCGATCGGACCGTGCGCTGTGCACACATTTTTGGGCAGTCCTTTTCTTGCAGGTGGTGGCGTCATCTTGGTCTGTGTAGGTGAAGTGAGACGGTATATGGTGTGATATTTATTAATAAATCCAGCAATCGTCCTCGGATTTTACGCCTCGAGCGTCTTTTCTTTAATGTCTTGGTTATTGAGGTATTTGAGTCCACAGATCTGCGGGAATGAGGACATAAAGCCATGAATAGGACTTTAGGAGCCACATTAGCGCTGTGCGGTGCTACTCACGCTTTACATTTTGGGTGGAAAAGACGTCGTAAAAATATCATAAAGTGCTGGGAACATGAAAAGTGTTTTCTAAGCAGATTTTTTCGTGAGAATGCATTAAAGAGCCCAGTGAAGCAGGGAATATTTGTCTGGGAAACAATCTGTCTAAAGCGCGGAGTCATTTACCTGAGAATTTTCCCATTTAGACGTTCCTTCTGGTGCATGGCGCCTGTCACATCCTTTGCATTAGGCGGGTGACACGCTCCGGAGACGGATTAGGCCGCTTACTATCCGCCAGGAGACGCTTCCAGGCCCCATATTGCCCCATGTTCATACAGGAGGTGACATTCTGCAAAACATATGTTTGCATTTGCTTGCTATACGGCACCTGTTACATTGTACTGAGCATTGCATCGGGGTCGCTGTGTGTTTGCATTATTGTTTTTTGTTATCTTTTGTAGAACGTTTTTCCTTTTTTTTTTTTGCAACATTTGTTGCAGATCTTTGCATTAATTCATGAATAAGAAAAAGAAGTGGTTTAAAAATACTTTTTTTTGCTCATTTAAGTCTTTAAATAAAAAAATGAAGGAAGACAGTAGACTGGGAAATGATCTTATGGAGCCAAATCATAACCTTTTGTATTTTTTTTTCTGAAAAGCAAAAATAGAGGAATTTGGGTTTTCATCACTTTTAGGGGTCGTTTCCTGTCGACAACTTCTGTGAATATTATTGCACAGTAAAATCATGCAAAAGTTTTGGCACCCATGATCAAAATTACTGTACTGCACTGCTCTTTTATAAAGACATCTTCCAGTTCTGTGAGATTCCTGGCTCGTCTTGCATGCACTGCTCATCCATAAAGACATCCTCCAGTTCTGTGAGATTCCTGGCTCGTCTTGCATGCACTACTCATCCATAAAGACATCTTCCAGTTCTGTGAGATTCCTGGCTCGTCTTGCATGCACTGCTCATCCATAAAGACATCTTCCAGTTCTGTGAGATTCCTGGCTCGTCTTGCATGCACTGCTCTTCCATAAAGACATCTTCTAGTTCTATAAGATTCCTGGTTCGTCTTCCAGTTTGGTGAGATTTCTGGCTCATCTTGCATGCTTTGCTCTTCCTTGGAGATGTCTTCCAGTTCTGAGAGATTCCTGGCTTGTCTTGCATGCACTGCTCTTCATTGAAGATGTCTTCCAGTTCTCTGAGATTCCTGGCTCATCTTGCATGCACTGCTCTTCCGTGGAGACGTCTTCCAGTTCTGAGAGAATCCTGGCTCGTCTTGCATGCACTGCTCTTCATTGAAGATGTCTTCCAGTTCTGTGATGTCCCTGGCTTGTCTTGCATGCACTGCTCTTCCTTGTAGACATCTTCTAGTTCTCTAGGCTTCTTGGTTCGTCTTCCAGTTTGGTGAGATTTCTGGCTCCTCATGCATGCACTGCTCTTCCTTAGAGACGTCTTCCAGTTCTGAGAGATTCATGTCTCAACTTGCATGCACTACTCCTCCTTGTAAAAATCGTCCAGTTCTGTGAGATTCCTGGCTTGTCTTGGATGCACTGCTATCACTGGAGATGTCTTCCAGTTCTGGGAGATTCCTAGTTTGTCTTGCATGCACTGCTGTTACTTGGAGATGTCTTTTAGTTCTGTAAGATTCCTGGCTTGTCTTGCATGCACTGCTCTTCATTGAAGATGTCTTCCAGTTCTGGGAGATTCCTGGCTCGTCTTTCATGCACTGCTCTTCTTTGGAGACATCTTCTAGTTCTATAAGATTCCTGGTTCGTCTTCCAGTTTGGTGAGATTTCTGGCTCGTCTTGCATGCACTGCTCTTCCTTGGAGACGTCTTTCAGTTCTGTGAGATTCCTAGTTTGTCTTGCATGCACCGTTGTTTCTTGGAGATGTCTTTTAGTTTTGTGAGATTCCTGGCTTGTCTTGCATGTACTGCTCTTTCTTAAAGACATCTTCCAGTTCTGTGAGATTCCTGGCTCGTCTTGCATGCACCGCTTTTTTGAGGTCTAGCCACAGATTTTCAATGATGTTCAGATCAGGGGACTGTGAGGCCATTGTAAAACCTTCAGCTTGCGCCTTTTGAGGTTGTCTATTGTGAATTTTGACATGTGTTTAGCATCATTATCCATTTGTAGAAGCCATCCTCTCTTCTTCTCTTTTCTCTTCTTTTCTCCACTTTTTAACTTCAACTTTTTACAGATGGTGTTATGTTTGCATCAAGAATTTGCTGAAAGGTCATTGAATCCCTCTACTCGTAAAATGTTCCCCATGCCATTGGCTGCAACCCAAACTCAAAGCATGATCCACCCCCATGATTAATGGTTGGCGAGATGTCCTTTTCCTGAAATTCTGTGCCCTTTTTTTCTCCACGCATACCTTTGATCATTGTGGTCAGAGTTCTATAACCTCATTGATCCACAGGACTGGTTTCCAGGATACATCAGGCTTGTTCAGATGTTCTTTTGTAGACTTCTGCTGACTTTTATGGTGAGGACGCAGGAGAGGTTTTCTTCTGATGACTCTTCCATGAAGGCCATATTTGTGCAGATGTCTCTGAACAGTAGAACAATGTACACATCTCCAGAGTCTGCTAAATCTTCCTGAAGGTCTTTTGCAGACAGGCAGGGGCTTTGATTTGCCTCTCTAGTATTCCTACCAGCAGCTGTCACAGAAATTTTGCTTGGTCTTCTAGACCTTATCTTGACTTCCACTCTTTCTGGTAACTGCTATTTCTTAATTATATTTGGAACTGAGAAAAGAGCAACTTGAAAATCTCCTGACTTTGTTGTCCTCCATTTTAATTTTCAGAGTGCTAGGCAGCTGCTTAGAAAAATCCATAGCTGCTGTTTTTTTGCCACGAGGTTAGAGGAGGCTGAGTTTTTATAAAGCTGTGAAATTTGATACTGAACAAGCCATAACCGTAACAGGATAACTAAGGTCTGAAATCTTGGTCAAAGTTACTTGAGCACACACATCTCCTGTAACAGAGAGACAAGGATGGTATAGAGGCTCATCGGCAGACCCTAAGGCTGGGGTCCCTGTCCTGTCCCTTATCCCGAAGGTAGACTTAAAAGTAGTCTGGGTCGAGCCTCCAACGTGGTCCTGTCTCTTGTCCTAGCCCTGAAGTCTGTGTCCCCACCACCCTGGGAACTAACGAGGATGGAGACCCCAAAAACCTTACCAACACAGAACAACAGATGGGGGTAAACAAAAACTCAAACACACTTAAAACCTACATCAAGGGATAACCAAAGGTGAATGGGTAAAGGTACAAAGAAAAGAAGGTTGAACAAACAACTTACCACAATCACCAAAAAACAATCACAGCCGACAGCAGAAGCAGTAAGAACACGTCCTCTCTGCTCCATGGCTAGCTCCTAATTGAATAGAATAACCAGCAACCTCTCCAGGAAGCAGAGGGATTAAATACAGGCCGGAAGTGCTCAACTAACGACTGATTAACCCTTAAATGCCCAAAGGAAAAAAGCAACGTTTAAATGTGCATGGTCTCAGATGGTAAATGAGAAAGTTAACCCTAATCCTGTCCTTATACACGTGATATCTCCAGGGATGCCCTAACGTTTGCATGCCACTGTATGTAGGCATATGATAAAATAAAGGAGCTCTTACAGGGGGGAAAGTTAGAATTTGTTTCACCTGCAGAGATGGAATGGGGCCTGGTGGGCTAGGGGTCCCCTGCACTGCAGCTTTAAGAGCAGTTCCTTTCTCTTATTTATCAATATTAGGGTTGGAAAAATAAACACATGCAACTCCTGCCATCAATCCTTCTGATTCTAAAATGTGAAAAACAAGATATTTGGAAATAAATCCAAAGCTGATGTTATGTAGACAAGCATAGCACCACGCCTGAAGATGTCACCGTTGGTTGTGGCATTATAGACTGCGGTATTTTCATATATTCCGTATGTGCAGGTTTCTTGGATACATTCATTATGCCCGTCCATTGAGCGCTTGTCTGTGCTCGGAATGTTGTATGCACATCCCTGTGATTGTTGGACAGGGATTAACTGCAGGAGGTGATGAGTGATGCCCAAGGATGCTGAGCAGCTGTTGCTCCAGAATGGCACAGGTGCAAACGACTTTATTGCGGTCCCGGGGGCCCTGTCATTAAAGAATAGGCAGATGTTGTCCATGGTGAATGCAGCAGCCCCCTCGGAAAAACACAGGATTCACCACTTAACTAGTAAAATGCCACAGATGCCAGCAGGCAATGAAGTTTGGTTTGTGAAAATGTTTAGAAATCCAGGTAAAGAATTCAAAAATTGCAAGACAAAAGAAAATCTTCCAAAGAAAAACTTTACTGCATGCCGACTCCTATGTGCAAGAATATACCGTAATTAATACAATACTGCCCCCTATATACAAGAATATAACTACAATAATACTGCCCCCTATATACAAGAATATAACTACAATACTGCTCCTATGTACAAGAATATAACTACTATAATACTGCCCCCTATATACAAGAATATAACTACTAAAATACTGCCCCTATGTACAAGAATATAACTACTATAATACTGCCCCCTATGTACAAGAATATAACTACTATAATACTGCTCCTATGTACAAGAATATAATTACTATAATACTGCCCCTATGTACAAGAGTATAACTACTCTAATACTGACCTTATGTACAAGAATATAACTACTATAATACTGCCCTCTATGTAAAAGAATATAACTACTATAATACTGCTCCTATGTACAAGAATATAACTACTATAATACTGCCCCTATGTACAAGAATATAACTACTATAATACTGCCCCTATGTACAAGAATATAATTACTATAATACTGCCCCTATGTATAAGAATATAACTACTATAATACTGCCCCCTATGTACAAGAATATAACTACTATAATACTGCCCCTATGTACAAGAATATAATTACTATAATACTGCCCCTATGTACAAGAGTATAACTACTCTAATACTGACCTTATGTACAAGAATATAACTACTATAATACTGCCCTCTATGTAAAAGAATATAACTACTATAATACTGCTCCTATGTACAAGAATATAACTACTATAATACTGCCCTCTATGTAAAAGAATATAACTACTATAATACTGCTCCTATGTACAAGAATATAACTACTATAATACTGCCCCTATGTACAAGAATATAACTACTATAATACTGCCCCTATGTACAAGAATATAATTACTATAATACTGCCCCTATGTATAAGAATATAACTACTATAATACTGCCCCCTATGTACAAGAATATAACTACTATAATACTGCCCCTATGTACAAGAATATAATTACTATAATACTGCCCCTATGTACAAGAGTATAACTACTCTAATACTGACCTTATGTACAAGAATATAACTACTATAATACTGCCCTCTATGTAAAAGAATATAACTACTATAATACTGCTCCTATGTACAAGAATATAACTACTATAATACTGCCCTCTATGTAAAAGAATATAACTACTATAATACTGCTCCTATGTACAAGAATATAACTACTATAATACTGCCCCTATGTACAAGAATATAACTACTATAATACTGCCCCCTATGTACAAGAATATAACTACTATAATACTGCCCCTATGTACAATAATATAACTACTATAATACTGTCCATATGTACACAAATTAAACTGCTATAATACTGCCCCCTATTAATAAAATGCAGCTGAAATATGTTGATATATTAGTTGTTTTTTTACTCTTTCTCTGTAGTAGGTAAATGTTAGCCTTCTGGGGTTGCTTGCAGCTCTGCAGCTTCTCCTCGTGTTTCCCGGTGCCATATGGCGGGATCTGGTGGCCGGTTCCCCCGGGCTCTGGCGGTCTCTGGAGTGTGTGACAATCACACGGGCAGGCACATCAGCTTGTTAAGCCATTCCGGCTGCTTTGAGGCTGATCTTGTGTTGTTCTCGGCCCGGTTCGGGGTAGACGCTGCCTCTCGGAGCCGCGCTCTCCAGTTATCTGTCGTCTTTGTAGCTGTTGTGTCTTCCCTTTGTGGAGATTACAGTCGGTGGCGTCATTGCTTTCAAAGCCTCTGTGATGTGTTCTGTACATAAAAACAGCTCTCCGCGGCTGATGTTTTCTGGAGCACCGCGCGCGGAGCAGAGGCGAAGACGAGATAATGCCGAGATGATTTTGATCTTTTCTTTTTTTTAAGCCAATGCAGGAATTAAAATATGCAAAAAAATGGCAAGAAAATCACAAAATACACAGATTATAGATTAGTATGTATTATGGTTTGCATACAGGGACATGGAGCCCCGCCAGTGGGATGTCTTCCGGCCCTTGGCTTACATTCTCTGCATTCAGAGTTATGGGGCTTATAAGTCTTGTCCCAATAACAGAACGGTGCTGTGACGGGCCCATTTGGAAAGCAGTGGTGGCTCCATTCATTGTCTTTAGGACTGCCAGGTTCTACTGGCTACATTTCCTGGCAATCTCTGCCAGTCCAATAGACAATGAATGCAAAAACCCGGCCACCAACCAACTCAAAAGGGCATCTCACAGTCTTGTCTTTGGGTTGGGACCGCTGCAGCTCCTTTTTTCTTCTCTAGCTGATATCTGTCTACCACCATGTTTGATGAGTTAGCCTTTTGGCACATGGGCAGCTTGTGCCATTGCCTGGACAATTATAAAACCAAACGGGCAATATACTTGTAGCCCTGGTGTCCCTGAAGGGACGTCGACTTATTTCACTGTCGCCGGGTTGCATCATCCCCCACAGCTCAACAACCGCCCATGTGTTCGTCTGCTTCCCTCCCCTCCTGGGGCCTGTTCACACCGCACAGTCTGTCTGGGAATGCACTTTGGGCACATGTGCACACCAGCCCGCCTC
The DNA here is from genome assembly GCF_048569485.1 of Anomaloglossus baeobatrachus. Classification (NCBI taxonomy): domain Eukaryota; kingdom Metazoa; phylum Chordata; class Amphibia; order Anura; family Aromobatidae; genus Anomaloglossus; species Anomaloglossus baeobatrachus. The sequence goes on along the minus strand of NC_134354.1, from coordinate 16,336,790 downwards.
TTAAAGTGCTGGCGTGCAATCTCCCAGCAATGCCTCTTAGTTGCTGGGCTGAGAGGCATTATGTACTTAAGGCACCTTCCCATTAGGAAAGGTGCCTGTGCAATGTCTCTAGTTAGTTAGTCCTTCAGTCTCCCAGCTAGTTGTCAGGTCCCAATATTCCTGTGTCCATTACCTGTACTTCCATTCCCATACCTATTTGTCCCTGCCGTGTTCGCCATACCTGTCAATTCCTGCTGGCCTGTCTGGCACAACCATCCCGCCTGCACCAGTATCTATACCTGAGTCTGTCTCCTGCCCTGGGGGGGGGTCAACTGTCATAGTCCTGGTAACTGCCCTGGGAGTGGTACCTGGTCTTTGCCTCACAATATGCACTTAGTTAAGCCCCTCCTACTAAAGGGTAACCCCTGTGGTCCAGTGGGTCCACTCCTCCTGCTCGCTGCCCCTACACCAGCCATGATCATTACAACACTCCTGTGTTACACTGTCCTCAGCACCAGTTTTGGGATTTTCAATCCTCGCCCCGCTGTTTTGTCTTTCTGTATATTTTTTGTCCTTGCAAATGGAGCACCCCATGGGGCCTGGGGAATACTCGTCACTGGGCCGGTGAGGGTCAGGGGATGTCACGGGTGGCCCTGTCCGGTTCCGTGACCCCGAGGTGTCCACGAAGGGGAGGAAGGATGAAGACGCTGGAGGATGTTGGGAGTAGTAGTTGTGTCTCGCAGTACCCTGTGGCGACTGAAGCCTCAGGGGCGCCACACACACACAGCTATTCTTTGCTTTTGTCCTATTATAACTCACACTTGAATATGGTGATGGATTTAATATTAAAGATGTAACATGAGCTAAAAGGAATTTCCCGTATAAAGAAGCATTGAAGATAATTTATTGTGCCGCCATGTGTATAGCGCTCAGTTGTGGCTCGGCTGTGGCGCGGTTGTTGAGAGGTTTTCCACGGTATATGGGTCTGGATGTGTGTATATAGTGGAGTGCACTACAGTGTCCTGAGTATAATCTGTGATTCCACCCCATGTCTTGTATCATATACAAAAAAAGTGTCGCCCCGTGGAAGTCAACGTTCTCTGTCTGCGCTGGAGACATCGTACCAAATCATCCATCCAGCTTCTTCTGGAAACACCGATCTTCTGGGTTACGCTGGACTCTGCTAGATCCATCCTCGCTCTATGAAAAAACATTAGCGGCGTTTAGAAGCCACATCATGGAGACCTTCTCCTTCATACATTTTGGAGGAGGTCAGGGAGAAGCAGAGACGGCAGATGGATGAGACCAGAGAAAAGTAGCTGCCTAAAGCCCGGGACAAATTAAAAAAAACTACTGGAAATCTTAAAGGGAATCTGTCACCACAGAGTTATCTTCCAGGCAGCATCCGCCCCATAGCCTGGAAGAGCTCATTTACATAAAGTGATAAAAGATGATTTTTTTCAACAACAAGGCATCTGATGACACATAAAGGTATGGATTTTTTCACCATTTTATAACCTGTATGCCCATATTAACCGTGTAAAAAGGTCAAGGAGGTGACAGATTCCCTTTAAGTTGTATGGTTTTTTTCTTGATTTGTTGGGGGGGGGGTTCATTCTTTTTTTAGTTCTTTCTTTTTGGTTCATTTTCCTGCTGTATAACCCAAGTGCTCTTCAGCTTGAGGTTAGGAACAGATGGCCGGACATTCTCCTTCAGGATTTTTTGGTAGACAGCAGAATTCACGGCTTCATTTATCACAGCAAGTTTTCCAGGTCCTGAAGCAATAAAACAGCCCCAGGCCATCACACTGCCACCACCATACTTTACTGTGGGTATGATGTTCCTTCTCTGAAATGCTTTGTTACTTCTATGCCAGATGTAATGGGACATACACCTTCCAAAAAGTTCCACTTTTGTCTCGTCAGTCCACAGAGTTCTCCCCCAAAAATCTTGGGGATCATCAAGATGTTTTCTCACAAAACTGAGTCGAGCCTTTATGTTTTTTTGACTGAGCAGTGGTTTTTGTCTTGGAGTTCTGCCATGCCGGACATTTTTGCTCAGTGTCTTTCTTATGGTGGAGTCATGAACACTGACATTAATTGAGGGATGTGAGGCCTGCCGGTCTTTGAATGTTGTTATGGGGTCTGTTGTGACCTCTTTGATGAGTCATCGTTGCGCTTTTGGGGTAATTTTGGTCTACTGGACACTCCTGGGAAGGTTCACTACTGTTCCATGTTTTTGCCATTTGTGATTCGCTTGGGTCCCAAAACTTTAGAAATGGCTTTATATCCTTTTCCAGACTGATGATATCTCAATTACTTTGTTTCTCATTTGTTCCTGAATTTCTGTGGCTTGCGGCATGATGTCTAGCTTGTGAGGATCTTTTGGTGTTCTTCACTTTGTCGGGCAGGTCCTATTTAAGTGATTTCTTGATTGAGAACAGGTGTGGCAGTAATCAGGCCTGGGTGTGGCCAGCGAAAGTGAACTTAGTTTCCCAAAGATGTGATAAACGACAGTTAATTTAAGTTTTAATGGAGGGGGCAATGACTTTTTCACAGTGGGCCCTGTCGGTTTAGATTTCTTTTTCCCTTAATAATAAAGACCTTTATTTATAAACTGAATTTTGTGTTATCTTTGTCTAATATTTACATTTTGTTTGGTGATCGGAAACATAAGTGTGATAAACATGCAAACTAATAAGAAATCAGGAGGGGGCAAACACTTTTTCACACCACTGTTGATCTGACTTCCCAGAGGGGAAATCTCCAATCCCCCTAAATACAATTTGTAACAAATGTATAAAGTGATGCACAATGTTTACAGATGGCAACATTGTAACAAAGCATGTAAGGTGTCATATAGAGAATTCTGTGGAAATGTGGTGCCTGTCCCCTCCGCGTCTACATCTCCAGGCCAGGGCTTCTTGGGACACATGAGATGTATCAGCACAAGGGCAGAGTCACATCTGTTCCCATCTCTTTTTGTGATCTCGCAGCAGGATTTTCGTTGCACCGGATGGCAGATGACTTGGAAACAAGAAGAGACCCATCTTTTTTGTCTCTTGTCATCCCAGCAGACTACATAGGCAGAAAAAAAGCCAAACTCTAAGCAAGGAGAGGCGAGAGTCAGCGGCAAGACAGCTGCACACCTGACCCGAGCAAGCTGTCTAGGGCCCTTTTTACTAACAGATGGGAGAATTGAGGCCGAGCGGAGACGCACCAGAAAAATGGAAAGGTTACCGAAGGTGAATAAATTATTAAAAGTATCAATCTGTGTCCACTGAAACGGCGACAATGCAAAGATGTGCAAAGTCCTAAAAGACAAGAGATACAGAAGAGTAAAATACAGAAATAGTAGAGCAGTAGTATAGCAGTTATATTCTTGTACATAGGAGCAGTATTATAGTAGTTATATTCTTGTACATAGGAGCAGTATTATAGTAGTTATATTCCTGTACATAGGGGCAATATTATAGTACTTATATTCTTGTACATAGGGGGCAGTATTATAGTAGTTACATTCTTGTACACAGAAGCAGTATTATAGTAGTTATATTCTTGTACATAGGAGCAGTATTATAGTAGTTACATTCTTGTACATAGGGGCAGTATTATAGTAGTTACATTCTTGTACACAGAAGCAGTATTATAGTAGTTATATTCTTGTACATAGGGGCAGTATTATAGTAGTTACATTCTTGTACACAGAAGCAGTATTATAGTAGTTATATTCTTGTACATAGGAGCAGTATTATAGTAGTTATATTCTTGTACATAGGGAGCAGTATTATAGTAGTTATATTCTTGTATATAGGGGCAGTATTATAGTAGTTATATTCTTGTATATAGGGGCAGTATTATAGTAGTTATATTCTTGTACATAGGGGCAGTATTATAGTAGTTATATTCTTGTACATAGTAGCAGTATTATAGCAGTGATATTCTTGTACATAGGGGGCAGTATTATAGTAGTTATATTCTTGTACATAGGGGGCAGTATTATAGTAGTGCTATTCTTGTACATAGGGGGCAGTATTATAGTAGTGATATTCTTGTACATAGGAGCAGTATTATAGTAGTTATATTCTTGTACATAGGGGCAGTATTGTAGTACTTATATTCTTGTATATAGTGGCAGTATTATAGTAGTTATATTCTTGCACATAGGGGCAGTATTATAGTAGTTATATTCATGTATATAGGGGCAGTATTATAGCAGTTATATTCTTGTACATGGGGGCAGTATTATAGTAGTTATATTCTTGTACATAGGGGCAGTATTATAGCAGTGATATTCTTGTACATAGGGGGCAGTATTATAGTAGTTATATTTTTGTACATAGGGGCAGTATTATAGTAGTGATATTCTTGTACATAGGAACAGTATTATAGTAGTTATATTCTTGTATATAGGAGCAGTATTATAGTAGTTATATTCTTGTACATAGGGGCAGTATTATAGTAGTTATATTCTTGTACATAGGGGCAGTATTATAGTAGTTATATTCTTGTATATAGTGGCAGTATTATAGTAGTTATATTCTTGTACATAGGGGCAGTATTATTGTAGTTATATTCTTGTACATAGGGGCAGTATTATAGCAGTTATATTCTTGTACATGGGGGCAGTATTATAGTAGTTATATTCTTGTACATAGGATGCAGTATTATAGCAGTGATATTCTTGTACATAGGGGGCAGTATTATAGTAGTTATATTCTTGTACATAGGGGCAGTATTATAGTAGTGATATTCTTGTACATAGGGGGCAGTATTATAGTAGTGATATTCTTGTACATAGGGGCAGTATTATAGCAGTGATATTCTTGTACATAGGGGGCAGTATTATAGTAGTGATATTCTTGTACATAGGGGCAGTATTATAGTAGTTATATTCTTGTACAGAGGAGCAGTATTATAGGAGTTATATTCTTGTACATAGGGACAGTATTATAGTTATTTTATTTCTGTATATATCAGACTTATTTTAGTTTTATTTATATGAGATAATTTTAGTATTATTTTTAGCTTTTGTTTGTGTTTACAAATAACAATATTGCATAATATTTTGATAATAATAGTAATAATATTGGCCAGTTTTTGCTCTGTCTTTGTGAATGATGTGCTGTTCTTCAGACCTCGGCGGCTCTTGGTATAATTGAAGGACAGACAATGATATGACCACAGAGCGATGAGACTGACATCTTTGAGCAGCTACTAAAGGTCATTTCTATAGAACATGCTGCAGCCTCACAGCGGCTACAGTGGCCTGTCAGGCTGGATAAACAGGGTGCAGCGGGATGAGATAGAATTTCCAGCGCCTGTCATCTGGCAGAGAAGAATGGATGAGGCTTGTGTTCCTCTGGGGGCGTCCGGCGCTGATCCGGGGAGGCTGGATGGAGGGATGGCGGCGGGCAGGGATTACAGCCCGTCATCTCATGTGCAGCTCTGGGTCGGGATCTGGAGCCTGGAGGGAAGTGTCTGCAGAGAGGAGCGAGTCTGTATCGATGATTGTTCAGCCGACACTTTATAGCAATGCTCTGGAGGAACAAAACTCCCTGCACATGGACAATAGATACAGAGAGTCAGCACCAATGCCCCGGACACACAGGGCACAATGCCCCGGACACACAGGGCACAATGCCCCGGACACACAGAGCACAATGCCCCGGACACATAGGGCACAATGCCCCGGACACACAGGGCACAATGCCCCGGACACACAGGGCACAATGCCCCGGACACACAGAGCACAATGCCCCGGACACACAGGGCACAATGCCCCGGACACACAGGGCACAATGCCCCGGACACACAGGGCACAATGCCCCGGACACACAAGGCACAATGCCCCGGACACACAGGGCACAATGCCCCGGACACACAGGGCACAATGCCCCGGACACACAGGGCACAATGCCCCGGACACACAGGGCACAATGCCCCGGACACACAGGGCACAATGCCCCGGACACACAAGGCACAATGCCCCGGACACACAGGGCACAATGCCCCGGACACACAGGGCACAATGCCCCGGACACACAGGGCACAATGCCCCGGACACACAGGGCACAATGCCCCGGACACACAGGGCACAATGCCCCGGACACACAGGGCACAATGCCCCGGACACACAGGGCACAATGCCCCGGACACACAGGACACAATGCCCCGGACACAAAGGGCACAATACCCCGGACACACAGGGCACAATGCCCCGGACACACAGGGCACAATGCCCCGGACACACAGGGCACAATGCCCCGGACACACAGGGCACAATGCCCCGGACACACAGGGCACAATGCCCCGGACACACAGGGCACAATGCCCCGGACACACAGGGCACAATGCCCCGGACACACAGGACACAATGCCCCGGACACACAGGGCACAATGCCCCGGACACACAGGGCACAATGCCCCGGACACACAGGGCACAATGCCCCGGACACACAGGGCACAATGCCCCGGACACACAGGGCACAATGCCCCGGACACACAGGGCACAATGCCCCGGACACACAGGGCACAATGCCCCGGACACACAGGGCACAATGCCCCGGACACACAGGGCACAATGCCCCGGACACACAGGACACAATGCCCCGGACACAAAGGGCACAATGCCCCGGACACACAGGGCACAATGCCCCGGACACACAGGGCACAATGCCCCGGACACACAGGGCACAATGCCCCGGACACACAGGGCACAATGCCCCGGACACACAGGGCACAATGCCCCGGACACACAGGGTACAATGCCCCGGACACACAGGGCACAATGCCCCGGACACACAGGGCACAATGCCCCGGACACAAAGGGCACAATGCCCCGGACACACAGGGCACAATGCCCCGGACACACAGTGCACAATGCCCCGGACACACAGGGCACAATGCCCCGGACACAAAGGGCACAATGCCCCGGACACACAGGGCACAATGCCCCGGACACACAGGGCACAATGCCCCGGACACACAGGGCACAATGCCCCGGACACACAGCGCACAATGCCCCGGACACAAAGGGCACAATGCCCCGGACACACAGGGCACAATGCACCGGACACACAGGGCACAATGCCCCGGACACACAGGGCACAATGCCCCGGACACACAGCGCACAATGCCCCGGACACAAAGGGCACAATGCCCCGGACACACAGGGCACAATGCCCCGGACACACAGCGCACAATGCCCCGGACACACAGGGCACAATGCCCCGGACACACAGCGCACAATGCCCCGGACACACAGTGCACAATACCTCGGACACACAGGGTACAATGCCCCAGACACACAGCGCACAATGCCCCGGACACACAGGGCACAATGCCCCGGACACACAGGGCACAATGCCCCGGACACACAGGGCACAATGCCCCGGACACACAGGAAGGACACAATGCCCCGGACACACAGGGCACAATGCCCCGGACACACAGGACACAATGCCTCGGACACACAGGGTACAATGCCCCGGACACACAGCGCACAATGCCCTGGACACACAGTGCACAATGCCCCGGACACACAGGGCACAATGCCCCGGACACACAGCGCACAATGCCCCGGACACACAGGGCACAATGCCCCGGACACACAGCGCACAATGCCCCGGACACACAGTGCACAATGCCCCGGACACACAGGGTACAATGCACCGGACACACAGCGCACAATGCCCCGGACACACAGCGCACAATGCCCCGGACACACAGTGCACAATGCCCCGGACACACAGGGTACAATGCCCCGGACACACAGCGCAAAATGCCCCGGACACACAGCGCACAATGCCTCGGACACACAGTGCACAATGCCCCGGACACACAGTGCACAATGCCCCGGACACACAGGGCACAGTGCTCTGCAACATCCCAGCTCCTGGTATATGCGCAGGAGATAAAGTTATATGACATGCTGAGGCACAGTGGCGTTTGATGGGCCCTGTCCTTGATGCAAAGTTTGGACCTGTCCCACCCAACGTACAATGTAGCTGACACTTGGCTCTTTCCCTCAGCACCCAGCTTTCCAATGATCTGAATTCCCTTTTTCTATCAGCACCCAGCTTTCCTATGTTCTGATATCCATCTTGTCCTCGGCACCCAGCTTCCCCATGCTCTGCTATACATCTTTCCCTCAGCACCCAGCTTTCCCATATCAGAACATGGGAAAGCTGGGTGCTGAGAGAAGATGTATAGCAGAGCATGGGAAAGCTGGGTGCTGAGAGAAGATGTACAGGAGAGCATGGGAAAGCTGGGTGCTGAGAGATGTACAGGAGAGCATGGGAAAGCTGGGCGCTGAGAGATGTATAGCAGAGCATGGGAAAGCTGGGTGCTGAGAGAAGATGTATAGCAGAGCATGGGAAAGCTGGGTGCTGAGAGATGTATAGCAGAGCATGGGAAAGCTGGGTGCTGAGAGAAGATTTATAGCAGAGCATGGGAAAGCTGGGTGCTGAGAGAAGATGTATAGCAGAGCATGGGAAAGCTGGGTGCTGAGAGATGTACAGCAGAGAATGGGAAAGCTGGGTGCTGAGGGAAATAGCCTTTTCCCCTCAGCACAAAACTTTCCCATCCCATGCTTGTATCTTTGTCCCTCTTCATATATACAGTAGTTATCCAAAAAGAATAATGGCCCCCACATAGCATGAAGGGTCCCACATAACCCTTCATATATTAGAATGCACCCCCATAGTTCTCCATTTATAATAATGCATTTTCCATAGTCCGCCATGTATAAAGTAGCCCTCATAGCCCTCCAATTATTATAATGCAACTCCTTCATGTACAGTCCTATACTCCTCCATATATAATGCACCCCTATAGTCTATGTATAATGTGCTGATGGTTTGTCCAATAGGAGCAGTGTATAAAGGGAAGAGGAGGGAGTCTAGGCCTGAACCCTGAAGAACCCCTACAATAAGTGGAGGAAGTATAGGACTGAACTCTGAGGAACCCCAACAGTAAGAAGAGGGGAGAAAAGACGGAACCCTGAGAGTAAGAGGAGGGGAATGAGGACTGAACTCTGAGGAACCCCAACAGTAAAAGAAAGGGACCTAGGACTGAACCCTGAGGAATTCCTACAGTAAAAGGATGGGGCCTAGGACTGAACCCTCAGGAACTTTAAAAGTAAGAGGAGAGGACTTAGGACTGACCCCTGAGGAATCCCAACAGTAAGAGGAGGGAGCATAGGACTGAACCCTGGGGAACACTGACAGTAGGAGGAGGGAATCTAGAACTGAACCCTGAAGAACCCCTACAACAAGTGGAGGAAGTATAGGATTGAACCCTGAGGAACCCCAACAGTAAGAGGAGGGGGTGGAAGGGCTGAACCCTGAGAAATCCCAACAGTAAAAGAAAGGGACCGAGGACTGAACCCTCAGGAACTTCAAAAGTAAGAGGAGAGGGCCTAGGACTGATCACTGAGGAACCCCAATAGTAAGAGGAGGGAGCATAGGACTGACCTCTGAGGAACCCCGACAATAAGAGGAGGGGGCCTAGGACTGAATTATGGCAATAAGGGGAAGATGAGAGGAAGAGGAGCGGCAACAGATACAGTGAAGGAACGGTCATAGTTCTAGGAGAACAAGAAGAGAGCGGTGTCCTATTGGCTGATAGAGTGCAGCACAGTGAAGAGGAGTCGGGGGAGGAAGGAAGGAAAAGGAGGGAAGGAAGGAAGGAAAAGAAGGAAGGAAGGAAGGAAAAAAGGAAGGAAGGCAAGAAAGGAAGTAAGGAAATGAAGGAAGGAAGGAAAAAAGGAAGGAAAAAAAGGAAGGAAGGCAAGAAAGGAAGTAAGGAAATGAAGGAAGGAAGGAAAGAAGGAAGGAAAAAAAGGAAGGAAGGAAATAAACAAAGTAAGGGAAGGAAGGAAGGAAGGAAGGAAAGAAAGGAAGGAATGGAAGGAAGGAAGGAAAGAAGGAAGGAAGGAAAAAAAGGAAATAAAGGAAGTAAGGAAAGGAAGGAAGGAAGGAAATAAAGGAAAGAAAGGAAGGAAGGAAACAAAGGAAGGAAGGAAGGAAAGAAGGAAGGAATTAAGGAAGGAAGGGAGGAAGGAAAGAAGGAAGGAAGGAAGGAAGGAAGGATTATATATAGGGACCTTCCACCTTCTCTCTTTGGGCTCCATAGACCTCTCCCTCTCGTATCTGTTCCTCTTCTCTACTGATTTATTTTTTGATGTTTTGCCTGTTTTTCGGTAAATGTCTGGATAAACAGAAGTGATATCCGTTCTCCTGATCTGCATAAATACACCGGAAGGAAATTAATTTTGCAATGTTGTTTTGTACGGCAGCCCGGGTCGTCTACTGCAGGCGTCTATGGAACAAATTGCAATGCGCAGCTCGGATATTGTGGTTTGCACATTGCGGTGGGAGACTGGGAGAAAATATAATTGCACCTTCTGTTCTGTCTGAGGCTTCCCGTGTATTGTTCTTCAGGCGGATAACTGCGCTTCTATCCGACTTATTAAGATTTAAGATCCCCTAATGACAATAACAGAGTTTGGTAATAAGTAACTTTGCTTCAGAAATTTATATGAAACTCCAGGCGGGGGTCTCCGGGGGCCGAGCAGAGATTGTGCGCCAGCGGCTTCGGCACCGCCCAGAGGAGCCACCGCACCATCACCATCCTCCCCGGCCGCTCTGCTGGGACATATTTATTTCCTCCATCATCATTGAAACCTGCACAGAGGAAAAAATCACGAAACTTCTCCAGACCCGGCTCTGATTCTCTTTTTTTTCGGTCCTCTCCCTTCCACAATCAAACAGTCGCAGCGGAGACTAATCACATAAAGTTGATGAAGCTTCGCTAAATATCAGGCAACGCATCAAAATAATTCATCACGCCTGGCGAGGAGACGGAGGTCCGACCGCCATTAGCATATTTTTGTCATCAGGATGTGCTGATGTTTTTCAATCCCCTCTTCATCATTCGCACGGAACGTGTCATTGGCTTTAAAGCAAGGACTGTAATGAAACATGCAAAAGGGGGGAATTAAAGGGGGGGCTGTTATGGATGTAGCAGTTAAGGAATATGGAGTCACAAGATGCAAAAATAAAAAAATGTAACAAAATAACAAACCAGTTATGTGTCAGAATGCAAAATAATATGAAAAATACCGTATTAGTATTCAGTCATATTAGTGGGTATTTGTAAATTATTTCTTCTCCACTATATGGCGGTTTAGAGTCCTGTGTTACAGCGGAGTGGAGGGAGCAGAATATGAAGATTTAGCTCTCATTGGATTTAAGACTTTGCACTTCATATTTCAACCTCTAGATGGAGCTCTGGAGTCCTGTCTTAAAGCTGTAATAATGGATTACAATCAGGGACAAGCAAACCTGAACTAAAGTTTGGGGTTCATACGAGACACCTGGTGTCCTAGTTCTAGGATAGGTCATCAATGTCTGATCAGCCAGGGTCTGACACCCAGCACCCCCGCTGATCAGCTGCTTCCGGTGCCAGCGGCGGCAGCCTGGGGCTATAAATGCTCAGTTCCAGAGCTGTTTTGTCTTCTCATAGTGGCCGCGGCTGGAACTGCACATTCCCCTCCCATTGAAAACGGTAGGAGGCAAATGTGCAGAGGACAGAGCAGCTCCGGAACTGAGCATTGCCGGCCTGCTGCTGCTGTGGCGCCCCTGCAACTTTAGACGCCACAGGGTACTGCACCTCACTGAAGGTGCAGTATTTATCTTGGGTAAGGAGGGGATTAATCACCGGTGTTCCACATTACATACAGTTTAGGTGCCTTCTCACTGAGGAATGGACTAGGGTAGGCTGGTGGGTGGTCATCACGAAGCATGGGACTTTCCTGGTCACTAGTATAACTACTTGGGGTAGAAGTAGGAGCAACATGGACACAATCTTCAGTCAAGTCGGGACTTCAGTTCTGACGAGAGGACATCATTTTCTCTCTTTTCTGTATGGGACCCTAGGATTGGAGCAGGAGGCTCAGCCCGGGTTCCTCACTTCTGATGGGGCATCCCTTAGGAAAGGACACTTTAAAATTCCGGTGCTACTTCTAACTTATCTGGGATCGGCTTGAGCTGAACACAGCGGAGACCGGCACCTCCCGGGCAACCCACGGACAGTGAGTAAAGACCTGGAACCACAACTACTGTGTCTACCCCTTCATTGCCGGCGCAATCGCCCCGCGCTTCGGTGCCAACAACTACTACTACCTCCGTCATCCTCCCTGTGGCCTAGCTTCACTTGCGGGAAGCTGAACTATCCTAGCGACACCACCCGTCCCAGAGGACAGTGACCGCATCAGTGGCTAATTCCTGTCCGCATACCGCAGGTGGTGTCACGAGAGAGCTACCCTAATCATACCACCATCCTCATCCCTTTTATTGTACACCTCGGGGCCACGAAGCCGGGCAGGGCCACCTGTGACATCCCGGACCTGAAACCACTGGGCCGGCGACGAGTAACATTAAAGGGGGCTTTACACGCAACGATATCGCTAGCGAGCATACCCACCCCTGTCGTTTGTGCGTCACAGGCAAATCGCTGCCCGCGGCGCATAATATTGCTAACACCCGTCACACGTACTTACCTTCCTAGCGACGCCGCTGTGGGCGACGAACAACCTCTTTGATAAGGGGGAGGTTGGTGTGCCGACACAGCGACATCACCAATAGAAGCAAAGGGGTGGAGACCAGCCGCATTAACGACACGCCCACCTCGTTGCCGGAGGACGCAGGTACGCTGTTGTTCGTCGTTCCCGGGGTGTCACACGTAATGATGTGTGCTGCCTCAGGAACGACCAACAACCTACGTCCACAACGACCAACGAGATTTTGAAAATGAACGACGTGTCAATGATCAACTGAGTATGTTTGATCGTTAACAGTTGCTCGGAGCTGTTACATGCAACGACGTCGGATGTGCGTCACAAATTCCGTGATCCCGACGACATATCGTTAGATATGTCGTTGCGTGTAACGGGGCCTTTAACCCTTGCCCCGTGGGTGCTACACTGCTAAAGCTGACACTAAGAACAGCTGATCAGGGGAGGTTCCGGGTGTCCGACCTGGACCAATCAGACATTGATGACGCATCGATGCGTTCCACCCAAGGTCCTTCATGTGTTCCACTGCAGGACATTGTGTTCCACTGCGATTCCAGCCTAAAGCAGTAAGATATCACAAGACATTTGTGTGTGTGTATGATGTTCCTGCGATCTGATAGATGTTTGCGTGCGTTCCGGCCGGAAGCAGAAGAGGACCACTGTGGAGCACACAAGAACCTGTTGTGAGTGCCCGCTGTGGATCGCTGGAGGACCAAGCAGTGACACAGATGTCCGGGGTCTAGTAAGTATGATTCTCCGGGTGGGAGGGTGTCTGCCTTTTTGGGGAGTAAACCATGTTTCCCCAAAAATAAGTCCTACCCTGAAAATAAGGCCAAGCACATTTTTCAGGGCAAAAAATAATACATGACAGTATCTTATTTTCGGGAAAACCCGGTAGTGACCAACCTCTTCAATTTTGTGACAAATTAGTAATAGCTGTTCCCAATTGGTAAATGTGTACAATAGTAATTTTGTTTCAGGTTACTTTTCTAAATGAGGAAGGGTCATTCGCTGGAGATAGGACCTGCCAGAACTATGGAGCGCGGCATCCACGGTTAGTCATTGACAAGCCGTCATAGTCTCCAACGGGCTCAAGTTTTGCAAACTTTCTTGGTAATTTCGAGCCGGTGAGGCGGTATAGAATTTTTTTCTACGCTTATCAACAAAATAATCTCATGGCGTAAATTGAGCACAGAGCTGAATTTGAGTTTTGAGTTCGTATCCATGGTCCTCACTGAACCTCTGAGTCTTTAGGTCTAGACCCATCTAATACCGAGCCCCATCTTCTCTCCGGCGCCGCACGTGACAACAGCCGGGAATTGAGACTTTTCTTTTCTTTCCTTCTCTTTTATAACTTAAAAGAAAACTATTTTATAATCTCCAACAAATTGAGCGGCAAATGCTGGAAATAGGTCAGGGTTTGTTCTGTAAGTGCGCGATACGTCTAACATCGCAATAACACAAAGCCCCAGTGCCGCTAACAAGACGGAGCGGCGCCGGGGACAATATCTGCAGCAGGAATTGCATGATTCATGACATATGCTCCTAAGCTCATTATGTCAGACGCTCGCTCCCAAAATGTCAGCATTTGCAGAACTTTCCAGACCCCCTCATCTGGAGGCTCGCTCTTTATTAAAGCGCGAATATAGACGTATAATAATATTGTGACACATCCTGTAAGAGGAGAACCCTGCGGCTCCATCTGATGCCGGCGCTGACATGGGCTTAGAGTTGTGTTCTCCATCCACGAGGAACGTTTCCACTTCACACGTGGCCCGCGGATAACGAGAACTGTCTGTGAGGGGAGATACGGGGGACCCAGAATATGTGCGCAGGGTTTATGGTGGGGAAGGTCTATTTGTCATTTATGATAGAACGAGTGATAATGACGATGACTGGAAACTGGCTACATAATGATCACCACCTTATGTAGAATGATCGGAGAATCTCTATATACACAGCAGAGGGGATTCAGGAGAGGACACGTTTTCATCCAACCATTCATCCATCTCATATCCATCCATCCACTCACTCATCTATACATCCATACATCCATACACCCACCCATCCATTCATCCATCCATCCATCCACCTATCCATCTATACATCTATCCAACTATCCAACCACCCATCAATACACTAACCATCCATACATCCACCCATCCATCCATCCATCTATCCACCAACTCATCCATATACCCACCCATCCATACATACACCCATCCATACACCCACCCATCCATACATCCACTCATCCATACACCCACCCACCCTTCTATCTATTCATCCACCCATCAATCCATCCATCCACCTACCCATCTATTCATCCAACCACTCATCCATCTATCCATCCATCTACCCACACATCAATCCAACCACCCATCCATCTATCCAACCACCCATCCATACACCACCCATCCATCTATCCAACCACCCATCCATACACCACCCATCCATACACCCACCCATCCATACACCCACCCATCCATACACCCACCCATCCATCCATCCACTGATCCATCCATCCACCTATCCATCCATCCACCTATCCATCCATCCACCAACCCATCCATCTACCCACACATCAATCCAACCACCCATTTATCTATTCATCCATCCACCTACCCATCCATCCATTCATCCATCCACCCATCAATCCATTCATCCATCCATCCACCTATCCATCTATACATCTATCCAACTATCCAGCCACCCATCCATCCACTCATCCATCCACCCATCCATCTATCCATCCATCCACCCATTCATCCATCCAGCCACCCATCCATCCACCCATCCATCCACTCATCCATCCACCCATCCATCTATCCATTCACACATTGGGGTTCAAGGGGCTCACCACACATTCAGATAAATTCCTTAAAGGGCCTAGTTTCCAAATTGGGGGTCACATGTAGGGTGTTTCCACTGTTTAGGCACATCAGGGACACTCTCAAATGCCACATGGCATCAGCTAACAATTCCAGCCAATTTTGCAACTTAAAAGTGAATGACGCTCTTTTTCTTCCAAGCCCTACCATGCACCCACACAGTAGTTCTCCACCACATATGGAGTATCAGGCAGCAGTAAATGCTGAAGTCCTGCTTTGTAATTATTTGCAAAAGCCATTAGAAACTTATGAATGTGGGTGATCTGGATGCCACAAGTCAGTCTGAGAACCCCTAAATATTGTGGAAACAGGTCCCGATTCCCTATCTAATCCACAATCTATTCATTCCCTTCTTTGACTTTGTTCCATGCTGTCAGCTCTTAAAAGAGCTATATTATTCTGGTTTCTGAATGGTACTATGGAGGTAGTGACACACACTATCCATACATCCACTCATCCATACATACACCCACCCACCCACCCATCCATCTATTCACCCACCCATCAATCCATCCATCCACCTACCCATCTATTCATCCAACCACTCATCCATCTACTCATACATCAATCCAAACACCCATTCATCCATCCATCCACCTACCCATCCATCCATTCATTCATCCACCCACCCATCAATCCAGTCAATCCATCAATCCATCCATCCACCCATCCAACCATCTATCCATCCACCTATCCATCTATACATCCATCCAACTATCCAGCCACCCATCCATCCTTCCATCCATCCATCCATGCATCCCTCTATCTCTCCATCCATCCATCCACTCATCCATCCACCCATCCATCTATCCATCCACCCATCCGTCCATCTACCCATTCATCCATCCATCCACCCATCCATCCACACATTTATTCATCCATCCATCCACCCACCCACCCACGCATCCACCCACCCATTCATCCATCCACCCATCAATCCATCAACCCACCCATTCATCCATCCACCCACCCACCCATCAATACATCCATCAATATATCCACCTATCCATCTATTCATCCACCCATCTATACACTCATCCATCCACCCATCCATCACATCACAGTGGCTCAGTGGTTGGCACTGTTGCTTTAGAATTCCCACCAAGGACAACATCTGGGGAGAGTTTGTATGTTCTCCCCGTAGTTTTGAGGGTTTTATCTGGGTTCTCCGGTTTCCACCCACAATCCAAAGATATAGTGTTAGGGAATTTGGATTCCCAATGATGCCCATGATGATGATGTCTATAAAGTGCTGTGGCATTATTAGTTCTATAAATGAGAGTATAGTAATAGCATGTATCTATAGATTACGTGATTCGCGAATTTTATTCATTTTCAATTTTACACAAAAAAAGTCTCCTGAATATGATTTTTTGTGATCCACTTGTGGCCATGCAGCCTCCATTTTGCTGAATTGAATATAATATGGGGTTAATAAAAAATGATACCCGCCTCAATGCTCACCTGTGCCCCCACATTGTCCATCCATCCGCCTCAACATCGAATGAGGATGCCCAAAAAGGATGTTGCCCACAAAGCAAAGAAAACGCTGGAAAGAGTCGGGGGTGTGGGTAGGGCAGCGGAACACAGAGGATTTTTTTTTTTTTTTTTACACCCTGCATTTACAAACCTTTGAGGTTTTGGGGAAAATTCAAGTACATTTTAAGAAGCATTAGATTCACATTACTGCAAATCAAATCTCTGTCCAATTTTGAGAGGTTTTTTTCTTTATTTTTCTTGGATAATTGATGTAAAAATCACTTTATAATACTTACCTAAAACGGACGCTGCGGTAGAGTTGGGTCATATGGGTGTTTTCATTCTCCGGTGCCGGCGGCTCCTCTTTCGGCCATTTTCATTCTCCTTCTGAAGCCTGTGTGCATAACGCGTCCCACATCATACACACTCACCGGTCCTGCGCAGGCGCACTACAATACTTTGATCTGCCCTGCTCAGGTTAGATCAAAGTGCGCCTGTGCAGGACCTCAGTGCTGGCGAGTGTGGATGACGTAGGACGCGTCATGCCGAAAGAGGAGGCGCTGCCACTGGGGAACGAAAATGCCCATGTGACCCAACTCCACCGAAGCGACCATTTAGGTGAGTATTATAAAGTGACAGAAAGAAGTCCAATGGGGTCAGGTCAGGTGAGCGCGGAGGCCACTGTACGCATCCACCATACCCAATGACTTGTAGGAAGGTCTCCATGAGGTATCGATTCACGTCCGCAGCCTTGTGAGCTTTACACCTTCTAATCATAGCATTTCTGTATGCAAGGTGTGGATTCGTATTGAATTGATGATGCCCTACAACTTTGTAATTCACTTTTTTTCTCTATCTCGTTCCGTATTCGAGATAACAATGCTAACTCCATTGTTTTCCACCAGGTGGCGCTATAGGTGGTTTCATTGTGTAGTGCATGGCTACTTTACTATACCTAGACACCAATTCTAAGCTGCCGCCATTCTCAAGTCAATGGCGGTGGACAGGATATGGGTGGACATACTGTATACAGCATGTTAGAATGCTGTATATAAGAGCGCACTGGTAGTGTCCGCAGTTTATAGGCCCTAAAACTGGTGACAGGTTCCTTTTAATTCTAGTTTCCAACTTTCAAAATAAGTCAGATTTTTCCTTTATTGTGTGAATCAGGGGCTCTTGTATATCTTACCACAATCAATGTCTGCTTTGAATTTCCAGCATTTATTTATTTCATGAAAGTGCACTAGTTTCACCCAAAACGCCAAAAAATGTAAAAGTGACCATTTAGAAGCAAATCTATGAACTTTAAATCTGTAAACAGCCCCTGATGTGCTTATCACTTGATACTTTTAAGATTGTGAAGAACTCGAGGAACTCTGAAGAACTCGAGGAACTCTGAAGAACTCGAGGAACTCTGAAAAACTAAAGAACTCGAGGAATTACATTTTTGCTGTTTCAGTTTTTAAAGCTTTTAGTTTGTAAAACAATATATTTCTTGTTGTTGAATTGTTTCTCATGTCACAAGTCTTTAAAAAAGTTTGAGTGGTGCAATTTTAATCCTTAAACGTTTTTATTTTTTACCCGTCCATTTTTTTTTAAAAAAAAAAAGAAACTTAATTTGGGCAAAGCATCAATTGTAATTATGGAAGTGGAGAATATTTTTACTTTTGAAGATGTTCTCGAATGCGACATTCGGATGGTTGGGATTGTTTTCAATTGGTAGAAGTGCTGTGAGTGAGTGCAGGGATGCCGCCCTTCATTACCGCTCATTGTCTCATGCGTGCGGCCCCCAGTCGCGGGATTTATCTCGTCTGATGGGCCATTTTCACATGACCTTGGAAATTGTCAGGCAATGCTGGAGCTGATTGCATTATCTTCTTGTTACTTTCCTATTCAGGAATGTAATTTACATCAACACTCTTGATAAGTGCAGGAGGTTATCGCTTTTCGATCCCTGGCGGACGCCTATCGGTGCCGCGGCTTTGAGAGGGGGGGGAGGGGCGCCGAGAAAAAAACCATCGTCTGCAACGTCAAGTCCCCATTAAAGCTTTTAAGCTTCAAGATTTTGTCAAACACCTGAGATCTTAAAAAAACAGTTGAGAGGTTGAAAACGGAAATCTAATTAATAACGTGAAAATGTAAAGTCGCTGTTTAACTGAGTGAGAATATTCATTATGGGCAATTTAATAGATGATAAATTATGAAGGATTCCAGAAGAGGCTCCGAGAAATGCATGTGATGCCCTAATGGCGGCTACATCTCTGCACATTATTCTCCTCAATGGTCACTTGTCTGTAAGGAAAATCTATTACAAAGCGACGACGGCTAAATATAGATTTTCACCAAATAATTGGGACACTTGAAGCAAGTTTTCCAAATTCATCCCAAATGTTAATATTATCTTTAGTAGTATAGTAGTTATATTCTTGTACATAGAAGGCAGTATTATAGTAGTTATATTCTTGTACATAGGGGCAGTATTATAGTAGTTATATTCTTGTATATAAGAGCAGTATTATAGTAGTTATATTCTTGTATATAAGAGCAGTATTATAGTAGTTATATTCTTGTACATAGGAGCAATATTATAGTAGTTATATTCTTGTACATAGGGGCAGTATTATAGTAGCTATATTCGTGTACATAGGGGACAGTATTATACCGTAGTAGTTATATTCTTGTATATAGGGGCAGTATTATAGTAGTTATATTCTTGTACATAGGGAGCAGTATTATAGTAGTTATATTCTTGTACATAGGGGCAGTACTATAGTAGTTATATTCTTGTACATAGGAGCAGTATTATAGTAGTTATATTCTTGTATATAAGAGCAGTATTATAGTAGTTATATTCTTGTACATAGGAGCAATATTATAGTAGTTATATTCTTGTACATAGGGGCAGTATTATAGTAGCTATATTCTTGTACATAGGGGACAGTATTATAGTAGTTATATTCTTGTACATAGGGGACAGTATTATAGTAGTTATATTCTTGTACATAGGGGCAGTACTATAGTAGTTATATTCTTGTACATAGGAGCAGTATTATAGTAGTTATATTCTTGTATATAAGAGCAGTATTATAGTAGTTATATTCTTGTACATAGGAGCAATATTATAGTAGTTATATTCTTGTACATAGGGGCAGTATTATAGTAGCTATATTCGTGTACATAGGGGACAGTATTATACCGTAGTAGTTATATTCTTGTATATAGGGGCAGTATTATAGTAGTTATATTCTTGTACATAGAGGCAGTATTATAGTAGTTATATTCTTGTACATAGAGGCAGTATTATAGTAGTTATATTCTTGTACATAGGAGCAGTATTATAGTAGTTATATTCTTGTACATAGGAGCAGTATTATAGTAGTTATATTCTTGTACATAGGGGCAGTATTATAGTAGATATATTCTTGTACATAGGGGGCAGTATTATAGTAGTTATATTCTTGAACATAGGGGGCAGTATTATAGTAGTTATATTCTTGTACATAAGGGACAGTATTATAGTAGTTATATTCTTGAACATAGAGGCAGTATTATAGTAGTTATATTCTTGTACAAGGGGCAGTATTATAATAGTTATATTCTTGTACATAGGAGCAGTATTATAGTAGTTATATTCCTGTACATAGGGGCAGTATTATAATAGTTATATTCTTGTATATATGGGACAGTATTATAGTAGTTATATTCTTGTACATACGGGCAGTATTATAGCAGTTATACTCTTGTACGTAGGGGGCAGTATTATAGTAGTTATATTCTTGTACAAAGGGGCAGTATTATAGTAGTTATATTCTTGTAGATAGGGGCAGTATTATAGTAGTTATATTCTTGTACATAGGGGGCAGTATTATAGTAGTTATATTCTTGTACATAGGGGGCAGTATTATAGTAGTTATATTCTTGTACATAGGAGCAGTATTATAGTAGTTATATTCTTGTACATAGGAGCAGTATTATAGTAGTTATATTCTTGTACATAGGGGGCAGTATTATAGTAGTTATATTCTTGTACATAGGGGGCAGTATTATAGTAGTTATATTCTTGTACATAAGGGACAGTATTATAGTAGTTATATTCTTGTACATAGAGGCAGTATTATAGTAGTTATATTCTTGTACAAGGGGCAGTATTATAATAGTTATATTCTTGTACATAGGAGCAGTATTATAGTAGTTATATTCCTGTACATAGGGGCAGTATTAAAATAGTTATATTCTTGTATATATGGGACAGTATTATAGTAGTTATATTCTTGTACATACGGGCAGTATTATAGCAGTTATACTCTTGTACGTAGGGGGCAGTATTATAGTAGTTATATTCTTGGACAAAGGGGCAGTATTATAGTAGTTATATTCTTGTAGATAGGGGCAGTATTATAGTAGTTATATTCTTGTACATAGGGGGCAGTATTATAGTAGTTATATTCTTGTACATAGGGGGCAGTATTATAGTAGTTATATTCTTGTACATAGGGGGCAGTATTATAGTAGTTATATTCTTGTACATAGGGGGCAGTATTATAGTAGTTATATTCTTGTACATAGGGGCAGTATTATAGTAGTTATATTCTTTTACATAGGGGTAGTATTAAAATAGTTGTATTCTTGTACATAGGGCAATATTATAGTAGTTATATTCTTGTACATAGGGCAATATTATAGTAGTTATATTCTTGTACATAGGGGCAGTATTATAGTAGTTATTTTCTTGTACATAAGGGCAGTATTATAGTAGTTATATTCTTGTACATAGGGCAATATTATAGTAGTTATATTCTTGTACATAGGGGCAGTATTATAGTAGTTATATTCTTGTACGTAGAGGACAGTATTATAATAGTTATATTCTTGTACATAGGGGCAGTATTATAGTAGTTATATTCTTGTATGTAGAGGACAGTATTATAATAGTTATATTCTTGTACATAGGGGCAGTATTATAGTAGTTATATTCTTGTACATAGGGTCAGTATTATAGTAGTTATATTCTTGTACATAGGGAGCAGTATTATAGTAGTTATATTCTTGTACATAGGAGCAGTATTATAGTAGTTATATTCTTGTACATAGGGAGCAGTATTATAGTAGTTATATTCTTGTACATAGAGGCAGTATTATAGCAGTTATATTCTTGTACATAGGAGGTAGTATTATAGTAGATATATTCTTGTACATAGGGGCAGTATTATAGTAGTTATATTCCTGTACATAGGGGCAGTATTATAGTAGTTATATTCTTGTACATAGGAGTAGTATTATAGTAGTTATATTCTTGTACATAGGAGCAGTATTATAGTAGTTATATTCTTGTACATAGGAGTAGTATTATAGTAGGTATATTCTTGTACATAGGGGCAGTATTATAGTAGTTACAGTTAGGTCCAGAAATCTTTGGACAGTGACACAATTTTGGCGAGTTGGGCTCTGCATGCCACCACATTGGATTTGAAATGAAATCTCTACAACAGAATTCAAGTGCAGATTGTAACGTTTAATTTGAAGGTTTGAACAAAAATATCTGATAGAAATTGTGGGAATTGTCACATTTCTTTACAAACACTCCACATTTTAGGAGGTCAAAAGTAATTGGACAAATAAACCAAACCCAAACAAAATATTTTTATTTTCAATATTTTGTTGCGAATCCTTTGGAGGCAATCACTGCCTTAAGTCTGGAACCCATGGACATCACCAAACGCTGGGTTTCCTCCTTCTTAATGCTTTGTCAGGCCTTTACAGCCGCAGCCTTCACGTCTTGCTTGTTTGTGGGTCTTTCCGTCTTAAGTCTGGATTTGAGCAAGTGAAATGCATGCTCAATTGGGTTAAGATCTGGTGATTGACTTGGCCATTGCAGAATGTTCCACTTTTTTGCACTCATGAACTCCTGGGTAGCTTTGGCTGTATGCTTGGGGGCATTGTCCATCTGTACTATGAAGCGCCGTCCGATCAACTTTGCGGCATTTGGCTGAATCTGGGCTGAAAGTATATCCCGGTACACTTCAGAATTCATCCGGCTACTCTTGTCTGCTGTTATGTCATCAATAAACACAAGTGACCCAGTGCCATTGAAAGCCATGCATGCCCATGCCATCACGTTGCCTCCACCATGTTTTACAGAGGATGTGGTGTGCCTTGGATCATGTGCCGTTCCCTTTCTTCTCCACACTTTTTTCTTCCCATCATTCTGGTACAGGTTGATCTTGGTCTCATCTGTCCATAGAATACTTTTCCAGAACTGAGCTGGCTTCATGAGGTGTTTTTCAGCAAATGTAATCTGGCCTGTCTATTTTTGGAATTGATGAATGGTTTGCATCTAGATGTGAACCCTTTGTATTTACTTTCATGGAGTCTTCTCTTTACTGTTGACTTAGAGACAGATACACCTACTTCACTGAGAGTGTTCTGGACTTCAGTTGATGTTGTGAACGGGTTCTTCTTCACCAAAGAAAGTATGTGGCGATCATCCACCACTGTTGTCATCCGTGGACGCCCAGGCCTTTTTGAGTTCCCAAGCTCACCAGTCAATTCCTTTTTTCTCAGAATGTACCCGACTGTTGATTTTGCTACTCCAAGCATGTCTGCTATCTCTCTGATGGATTTTTTCTTTTTTTTCAGCCTCAGGATGTTCTGCTTCACCTCAATTGAGAGTTCCTTAGACCGCATGTTGTCTGGTCACAGCAACAGCTTCCAAATGCAAAACCACACACCTGTAATCAACCCCAGACCTTTTAACTACTTCATTGATTACAGGTTAATGAGGGAGACACCTTCAGAGTTAATTGCAGCCCTTAGAGTCCCTTGTCCAATTACTTTTGGTCCCTTGAAAAAGAGGAGGCTATGCATTACAGAGCTATGATTCCTAAACCCTTTCTCCGATTTGGATGTGAAAACTCTCATATTGCAGCTGGGAGTGTGCACTTTCAGCCCATATTATATATATAATTGTATTTCTGAACATGTTTTTGTAAACAGCTAAAATAACAAGACTTGTGTCACTGTCCAAATCTTTCTGGACCTAACTGTATATTCTTGTACATAGGGGCAGTATTATAGTAGTTATATTCTTGTACATAGGGGCAGTATTATAGTAGTTATATTCTTGTACATAGGGGCAGTATTATAGTAGTTATATTCTTGTACATAGGAGGCAGTATTATAGTAGTTATATTCTTGTACATAGGGGCAGTATTATAGTAGTTATATTCTTGTACATAGGGGCAGTATTATAGTAGTTATATTCTTGTACATAGGGGCAGTATTATAGTAGTTATATTCTTGTATATAGGGGCAGTATTATAGTAGTTATAGTCTTGTACATAGGAGCAGTATTATAATAGTTATAGTCTTGTACATAGGGGCAGTATTATTGTGGTTATATTCTTGTACATAGGGGCAGTATTATAGTAGTTATATTCTTGTACATAGGGGCAGTATTATAATAGTTATAGTCTTGTACATAGGAGCAGTATTATAATAGTTATAGTCTTGTACATAGGGGCAGTATTATAGTGGTTATATTCTTGTACATAGGGGCAGTATTATAGTAGTTATATTCTTCTACATAGGGGGCAGTATTTTAGTAGTTATATTCTTGTACATAGGAGTAGTATTATAGTAGTTATATTCTTGTACATAGGGGGCAGCATTATAGTGGTTATATCCTTGTACATAGGGGCAGTATTATAGTAGTTATATTCTTGTACATAGGAGTAGTATTATAGTAGTTATATTCTTGTACATAGGGGCAGCATTATAGTAGTTATATTCTTGTACATAGGAGTAGTATTATAGTAGTTATATTCCTGTACATAGGGGCAGCATTATAGTGGTTATATTCTTGTACATAGGGGCAGTATTTTAGTAGTTATATTCTTGTACATAGGGGCAGTATTATAGCAGTTATATTCTTGTACATAGGGGCAGTATTATAGTAGTTATATTCTTGTACATAGGGGCAGTATTATAGTAGTTATATTCTTGTACATAGGGGCAGTATTATAGTAGTTATAGTCTTGTACATAGGAGCAGTATTATAATAGTTATAGTCTTGTACATAGGGGCAGTATTATTGTGGTTATATTCTTGTACATAGGGGCAGTATTATAGTAGTTATATTCTTGTACATAGGAGTAGTATTATAGTAGTTATATTCTTGTACATAGGGGGCAGCATTATAGTGGTTATATTCTTGTACATAGGGGCAGTATTATAGTAGTTATATTCTTGTACATAGGAGTAGTATTATAGTAGTTATATTCTTGTACATAGGGGCAGCATTATAGTAGTTATATTCTTGTACATAGGAGTAGTATTATAGTAGTTATATTCCTGTACATAGGGGCAGCATTATAGTGGTTATATTCTTGTACATAGGGGCAGTATTTTAGTAGTTATATTCTTGTACATAGGGGCAGTATTATAGCAGTTATATTCTTGTACATAGGGGCAGTATTATAGTAGTTATATTCTTGTACATAGGGGCAGTATTATAGTAGTTATATTCTTGTACATAGGGGCAGTATTATAGTAGTTATAGTCTTGTACATAGGAGCAGTATTATAATAGTTATAGTCTTGTACATAGGGGCAGTATTATTGTGGTTATATTCTTGTACATAGGGGCAGTATTATAGTAGTTATATTCTTGTACATAGGGGCAGTATTATAATAGTTATAGTCTTGTACATAGGAGCAGTATTATAATAGTTATAGTCTTGTACATAGGGGCAGTATTATAGTGGTTATATTCTTGTACATAGGGGCAGTATTATAGTAGTTATATTCTTCTACATAGGGGGCAGTATTTTAGTAGTTATATTCTTGTACATAGGGGCAGTATTATAGTAGTTATATTCTTGTACATAGGAGTAGTATTATAGTAGTTATATTCTTGTACATAGGGGGCAGCATTATAGTGGTTATATTCTTGTACATAGGGGCAGTATTATAGTAGTTATATTCTTGTACATAGGAGTAATATTATAGTAGTTATATTCTTGTACATAGGGGCAGCATTATAGTAGTTATATTCTTGTACATAGGAGTAGTATTATAGTAGGTATATTCCTGTACATAGGGGCAGCATTATAGTGGTTATATTCTTGTACATAGGGGCAGTATTTTAGTAGTTATATTCTTGTACATAGGGGCAGTATTATAGCAGTTATATTCTTTTACATAGGAGTAGTATTATAGTCGTTATATTCTTGTACATAGGAGCAGTATTATAGTAGTTATATTCTTGTACATAGGGGCAGTATTATAGTGGTTATATTCTTGTACATAGGGGCAGTATTATAGTAGTTATATTCTTGTACATAGGGGACAGTATTATAGTAGTTATACTCTTGTACATAGGGGGCAGTATTATAGTAGTTATATTCTTGTACATAGGGACAGTATTATAGTAGTTATATTCTTGTACATAGGAGCAGTATTATAGTAGTTATATTCTTGTACATTTTGGCAGTATTATAGTAGTTATATTCTTGTACATAGGAGCATTATTATAGTAGTTATATTCTTGTACATAGGGACAGTATTATAGTAGTTATATTCTTGTACATAGGAGCAGTATTATAGTAGTTATATTCTTGTACATAGGGGCAGTATTATAGTAGTTATATTCTTGTACATAGGGGCAGTATTATAGTAGTTATATTCTTGTACATAGGGGGCAGTATTATAGCAGTTATATTCTTGTACATAGGGGCAGTATTATAGTAGTTATATTCTTGTACATAGGAGCAGTATTATAGTAGTTATATTCTTGTACATAGGAGCAGTATTATAGTAGTTATATTCTTGTATATAGGGGCAGTATTATAGTAGTTATATTCTTGTACATAGGGGCAGTATTATAGTAGTTATATTCTTGTACATAGGAGCAGTATTATAGTAGTTATATTCTTGTACATAGGGGCAGTATTATAGTAGTTATATTCTTGTACATAGGGGCAGTATTATAGTAGTTATATTCTTGTATATAGGAGCAGTATTATAGTAGTTATATTCTTGTACATAGGGGGCAGTATTATAGTAGTTATATTCTTGTACATAGGGGCAGTATTATAGTAGTTATATTCTTGTATATAGGAGCAGTATTATAGTAGTTATATTCTTGTACATAGGGGCAGTATTATAGTAGTTATATTCTTGTACATAGGGGGCAGTATTATAGTAGTTATATTCTTGTACATAGGGGCAGTATTATAGTAGTTATATTATTGTACATAGGGGGCAGTAAAGAGTTCATATAATCTTTTTCTTACTGAGTAATATCTTGTTTGTAGACTCTATTTGCTGTGTATTTGGCGTCAGACGTTTCCCCTCTTCTGTTACTTCTTTGCTGTTGTTGCAGTCTGGGGCCGCCATGTTTCTGAGCACATGTATTCTTATTAAGCACACAAGATGGTCCATGACAGTGTGTCTTTAATGAGTGTCTTAGTTTTATGGAAATGGTGAAATGTAACTTTTAGAAATCAGAGAGATACATCTTCATTCTATGACCTGATCGCTGTAATTGAAGGGGAATGGAGAGACTTTGCTTTCCAGAATAAAATCTACTGGTACAAATAAAGACTTTATTATTTTCTTCTCGCAGAAATACAAAAAACGATCAATCCTACTAAACCCAAATGACTTTTTTGTTATACACTGAGTATTGTGTTTAGATCTGATTGTGCGTCTGTATTAGGCTGGTTCACCGCTGGTCGTGAAAGCCTGCCATTGATTTGCATTATGTTATATTCCTTTCCCACATCCCAAAGTAGTGATGAGATTAATAACACAATGGGAGAATGCGGCTTTCTTTGTGTGTTCCGGTAGCCGCGCTGCGCCTCCGGGGTGAGCGTTTTGTGTACGTGTTTATTAGCGGCGGTCAGTGAGTGTTTGCGCGGCACTTGAAGCGGGAGCGGCGCACACGCCAATATTGGCTTTATTATCCAGGTAATGAATTGTATAGTAAAAAAAAAAAATGTATGAGAAATGAACACTTATTTCTTTGTAAAAAAAAGAATGAATGAATATCTGCAACCAAAATGTTCCCATCAGAAAAGGCAAGCTAATAAAATATTAATTTCTCTATACATACATGGCCTAAAAATTCCAAAAGTTCCCCTGCGGTTTGTAACATATAAAAAGTATTCATACCCCGTGAACTTTTTCACATTTGTCCACGTTACCCCAATTTAAGTGCATCTTATTGGGATTTTATTTGATAGTGATATAGAAGGGTTAATAGTTTCTATATTTCTTCATTAAAGATATTTTATTGTTATTAGTAAGTATATCTGGTGGTAGTTCATAGTCATTATGGAGCCTTCGGAATAAGAGACATGCTCAAGGATTATTTTGTCTCTAAATGTTCTTCTTATCTTCTTCTTATCTCATATGCATGACTCTACATTTTTGCTTTGCTAAAACTTAAAGGTCATATGAGCAACTTGTAAAGTCCAGCTTAGAAGCCTTATTTGCAATATCACATTGATCTGTAAATGGTATAAATAAAGTGTACTTTGGTTAAATAAACAGAAAAATTGATCATGCCCACATGGATGCTGGTCTTTTTCTCCGAGCGCTCGATCTTGATTAGGTCTGAAGAGGCCTAATTGAGAAGACCTCACTGGTGATCCCATAAGCTGACTTGTGACAAAACAGAACAGCTACAACAATAGAAACACAAAGTAGGAAAGATTTGTGAATTATAAAAGAAAAGATACATTTTCTAAATATTTAAAAAATATAAATCTGAAAATTGTGACGTGCATTTGTATTCAGCCCCCTGTAGTTTGATTCCTCTAACTAAAATCCTGAGTGACCAATTAAGTCTAGAAATCATCTAATTAGTTAATTGTCTTCTCCTGGGTGTAATTTATCCTCAGTATAACTACAGCTGTTCTGTGAAGGTTTATGTGAGAACATTAAGGATTAAACACCAGGATGAAAACCCAGGAACACACCGGACAGGTCAGGGATAAAGAGGAGGAAAGCAGGGTTAAGTTATAAAAAATTACCACAAGGTCTGAACATCTTAGTGTTCGATTCATCATCCAAAAATGGAAGCAGTACAGCACAATTGAAAACCTACAAGACCAAGACATGGCCGTCCACCGAAACTGACATCCCAAGAAGGAGACCACTAATGAGAAAGAGCCAAGAGGCCCATGACCACTGAAGGAGCCGCAGAGATCACAGCTCAGAGGAAGAATCTGTCCACAGGATGACTATAAGTACTACACAAATTTGCCCTTTATGGAAGAACTGCAAGAAGAAAGGCATTTTTCAAAGTAAGAAGCCATAAAAAGTTCCATTAACACTTTGAAAAATGCCATGGTGAGGACACAGTGAGCAATGGAAGAAAGGTCTCTGGTTAGATAAGACCAAAGTAGAGCTTTTTGAGGTAAATGCAAAATGCTATGTGTGGTTGAAAACTAACAGTGCACATTGAAAACAGCCTCCCCACCATGACACATGGTGGAGGCCACACCCTGCTGTGGGGAGGTTTTTCTTCAGCTGAGGCAGGGAAGCTGGTCAGTGGTGATGGAATATGGATGAAGCTAAATACAGCACAATCATTGAGAAAAACCTGGTAGAGGCTTCTGAACACCTGATACTGGGGCGTAAGTTCACCTTCCAGCAGAACAACGACCCTCTACATCCTCCAGAGCCAAAATAGAGTGTTCAGATCAGAGCATATTCCTGTGTGTGAGCGGCGAGTCACAGTCCAGATCCAAATCCACTGAGAAGCTGTGACAAGATGGGAAAATCACTGATCACAGACGTCTCCATCCAACCTCACTGACCGAGAAGAGGAAAATGTCACCTCTAGATGAGCAAAGCTCGAGAGACCCCAAAAGACAAAGAAAGGGGGTCGTTCCTCTCTTTGTGTCAAATATTTAGTAATCCAAAGAAGTCGCTGAATAGGAACAAATTGCGATTTGCTAGTGTTTTATACTTTGAAGAACATTGCAGCAGCCACACAAGGATCAGATTACATTACATTGTAGCCAATTGGGGCTTCTCCATAATGTCTTGCAGCTATCACATCACATGGTGTAGCTCAGCCAATAACAGAAGACTTTGATAGGCTTTATTTTGGGGAAAAATTTGATAAATCTAATCAATTTGAATTTCGAAAGATTGACTCATCTCTACATAGTGTGCATAGAGCAGAGCGCAGACTGATCTCTATATAGTGTATATACAGCAGATCGCAGACTGATCTCTATATAGTGTATATACAGCAGAGCGCAGACCTATCTCTACATAGTGAGCGTACAGCAGAGTGCAGACTGTTCTCTATATAGTGTATATACAGCAAAGCGCAGACTGATCTCTATAGAGTGTATATACAGCAGAGCACAGACAGATCTCTATATAGTGTATATGCAGCAGAGCGCAGACTGACCTCTATATAGTGTATATGCAGCAGAGCGCAGACTGTTCTCTATATAGTGTATATACAGCAGAGCGCAGACTGATCTCTATAGAGTGTATATACAGCAGAGCGCAGATAGATCTCTATATAGTGTATATACAGCAGAGCGCAGACTGACCTCTATATAGTGTATATACAGCAGAGCGCAGACTGATCTCTATATAGTGTATATACAGCATAGCGCAGACTGATCTCTATATAGTGTATATACAGCAGAGCGCAGACCTATCTCTACATAGTGAGCGTACAGCAGAGTGCAGACTGTTCTCTATATAGTGTATATACAGCAAAGCGCAGACTGATCTCTATAGAGTGTATATACAGCAGAGCGCAGACAGATCTCTATATAGTGTATATACAGCAGAGCGCAGACTGACCTCTATATAGTGTATATACAGCAGAGCGCAGACTGATCTCTATATAGTGTATATGCAGCAGAGCGCAGACTGATCTCTATATAGTGTATATACAGCAGAGCGCAGACTGATCTCAATTTAGTGTATATACAGCAGAGCGCAGACTGATCTCTATATAGTGTATATACAGCAGAGCGCAGACAGATCTCTATATAGTGTATATACAGCAGAGTGCAGACTGACCTCTATATAGTGTATATGCAGCAGAGCGCAGACTGATCTCTATATAGTGTATATACAGCAGAGCGCAGACTGATCTCTATATAGTGTATATACAGCAGAGCGCAGACTGATCTCTATATAGTGTATATACAGCAAAGCGCAGACTGATCTCTATATAGTGTATATACAGCAGAGCACAGACTTATCTCTATATAGTGTATATACAGCAGAGCGCAGACTGATCTCTATATAGTGTATATACAGCAGAGCGCAGACTGATCTCTATATAGTGTATGTACAGCAGAGCGCAGACTGATCTCTATATAGTGTATATACAGCAGAGCGCAGACTGATCTCTATATAGTGTATATACAGCAGAGCGCAGACTGATCTCTACATTATTATTATTATTATTATTTATTATTATAGCGCCATTTATTCCATGGCGCTTTAAAAGTGAGAGAGGGTATACGTACAACAATCATTAACAGTACAAGACAGACTGGTATAGGAGGAGAGAGGACCCTGCCCGCGAGGGCTCACAGTCTACAGGGAATGGGTGATGGTACAATAGGTGAGGACAGAGCTGGTTGCACAGTGGTGTACTGGACTGAGGGCTATTGTAGGTTGTAGGCTTGTTGGAAGAGGTGGGTCTTGAGGTTCCTCTTGAAGCTTTCCACGGTAGTGGAGAGTCTGATGTGCTGAGGTAGAGCGTTCCAGAGTATGGGGGAGGCACGGGAGAAATCTTGTACGCGATTGTGGGAAGAGGAGATAAGAGAGGAGCAGAGAAGGAGATCTTGTGAGGATCTGAGGTTGTGTGCAGGTAGGTACCGGGAGACTAGGTCACAGATGTAGGGGGGAGAAAGGTTGTGGATGGCTTTGTATGTCATGGTTAATGTTTTGTACTGGAGTCGTTGGGCGATGGGAAGCCAGTGAAGGGACTGGCAGAGAGGAGAGGTCGGGGAGTAGCGAGGGGAGAGGTGGATTAAGCGGGCCGCAGAGTTTAGGATAGATTGGAGGGGTGCAAGAGTGTTGGAAGGGAGGCCACAGAGCAGGAGGTTGCAGTAGTCGAGGCGGGGGATGATGAGGGCATGCACTAGTGTTTTTGCAGATTCTTGGTTAAGGAAAGCACGGATCCGGGAGATATTTTTGAGTTGTAGTCGGCATGAGTTGAAGAGGGCTTGGATGTGTGGCTTGAAGGATAGAGCAAAGTCAAGGGTTACTCCAAGGCAACGAGCTTGTGAGACTGGGGTGAGTGAGCAACCATCGAGTTTGATGGAAAGGCTTGTTGGAGGAGATGAGTGAGGAGGAGGAACGACAATGAACTCTGTTTTGTCCATGTTAAGCTTTAGGAATCGTGCAGAGAAGAAGGATGAAATAGCAGACAGACATTGTGGGATTCTGGTTAGTAGAGAGGTGATGTCAGGTCCAGAGAGGTAGATCTGTGTGTCATCGGCATAGAGATGATACTGGAAGCCGTGGGACTCTATGAGCTGTCCCAGGCCGAAGGTGTAGATGGAGAACAGCAGGGGCCCAAGAACTGAGCCTTGGGAGACGCAGACAGATAGGGGGCGAGATGAGGAAGTGCTGTGAGAATGGGAGACGCTGAAAGTTCGGTCAGTTAGGTATGAGGAGATCCAAGATAGGGCCAAGTCTGTGATGGCCAGAGATGAGAGAATCTGTAGTAGGAGGGAATGGTCTACTGTGTCGAAGGCAGAGGACAGGTCCAGGAGGAGGAGGATAGAGTAGTGTAGAGGGCAGAGGACAGGTCCAGTAGGAGGAGGATAGAGTAGTGTAGAGGGCAGAGGACAGGTCCAGGAGGAGGAGGATAGAGCAGTGTCACTTGGCTTTGGCGGTTAGTAGATCATTGGTGACTTTAGTTAGGGCAGTTTCAGTAGAGTGATGCGGTCGGAAGCCAGATTGAAGCCGGTCAAAGAGGGAGCAAGAGGAGAGGTATGAGGACATTTCAAGATGGACATGCTGTTCCAGTAGTTTTGAGGCGTAGGGGAGAAGGGATATGGGGCGATAGTTTGACACAGAGGAAGGGTCAAGGGGGGGCTTTACATACATAAGGGAGGGCATACATAGTGTGCATAGAGCAGAGCGCAGACTGATCTCTATATAGTGTATATACAGCAGAGCGCAGACTGATCTCTATATAGTGTATATACAGCAGAGCGCAGACTGATCTCTATATAGTGTATATACAGCAGAGCGCAGACTGATCTCTATATAGTGTATATACAGCAGAGCACAGACTGATCTCTACATTATTATTATTATTATTATTTATTATTATAGTGCCATTTATTCCATGGCGCTTTAAAAGTGAGAGAGGGTATACGTACAACAATCATTAACAGTACAAGACAGACTGGTATAGGAGGAGAGAGGACCCTGCCCACGAGGGCTCACAGTCTACAGGAGGAGAGAGGACCCTGCCCACGAGGGCTCACAGTCTACAGGAGGAGAGAGGACCCTGCCCGCGAGGGCTTACAGTCTACAGGAGGAGAGAGGACCCTGCCCGCGAGGGCTCACAGTCTACAGGGAGTGGGTGATGGTACAATAGGTGAGGACAGAGCTGGTTGCGTCGTGGTCTACTGGACTGAGGGCTATTGTAGGTTGTAGGCTTGTTGGAAGAGGTGGGTCTTGAGGTTCCTCTTGAAGCTTTCCACGGTAGTGGAGAGTCTGATGTGCTGAGGTAGAGCGTTCCAGAGTATGGGGGAGGCACGGGAGAAATCTTGTACGCGATTGTGGGAAGAGGAGATAAGAGAGGAGCAGAGAAGGAGATCTTGTGAGGATCTGAGGTTGCGTGCAGGTAGGTACCGGGAGACTAGGTCACAGATGTAGGGAGGAGACAGGTTGTGCATGGCTTTGTATGTCATGGTTAATGTTTTGAACTGGAGTTGTTGGGCGATGGGAATCCAGTGAAGGGACTGGCAGAGAGGAGAGGTCGGGGAGTAGCGAGGGGAGAGGTGGATTAAGCGGGCCGCAGAGTTTAGGATAGATTGGAGGGGTGCAAGAGTGTTGGAAGGGAGGCCAGAGAGCAGGAGGTTGCAGTAGTCGAGGCGGGGGATGATGAGGGCATGCACTAGTGTTTTTGCAGATTCTTGGTTAAGGAAAGCACGGATCCGGGAGATGTTTTTGAGTTGTAGTCTGCATGAGGTGAAGAGGGCTTGGATGTGTGGCTTGAAGGATAGAGCAGAGTCGAGGGTTACTCCAAGGCAACGAGCTTGTGAGACTGGGGTGAGTGAGCAACCATCGAGTTTGATGGAAAGGCTTGTTGGAGGAGATGAGTGAGGAGGAGGAAAGACAATGAACTCTGTTTTGTCCATGTTAAGCTTTAGGAATCGTGCAGAGAAGAAGGATGAAATAGCAGACAGGCATTGTGGGATTCTGGTTAGTAGAGAGGTAATGTCAGGTCCAGAGAGGTAGATCTGTGTGTCATCGGCATAGAGATGATACTGGAAGCCGTGGGACTCTATGAGCTGTCCCAGGCCGAAGGTGTAGATGGAGAACAGCAGGGGCCCAAGAACTGAACCTTGGGAGACACAGACAGATAGGGGGCGAGATGAGGAAGTGCTGTGAGAATGGGAGACGCTGAAAGTTCGGTCGGTTAGGTATGAGGAGATCCAAGATAGGGCCAAGTCTGTGATGCCCAGAGATGAGAGAATCTGTAGTAGGAGGGAATGGTCTACTGTGTCGAAGGCAGAGGACAGGTCCAGGAGGAGGAGGATAGAGTAGTGTCGCTTGGCTTTGGCGGTTAGTAGATCATTGGTGACTTTAGTTAGGGCAGTTTCAGTAGAGTGATGTGGTCGGAAGCCAGATTGAAGCCGGTCAAAGAGGAAGCAGGAGGAGAGGTATGAAGACAATTCAAGGCGTAGCGGAGAAGGGATATGGGGCGATAGTTTGACACAGAGGAAGGGTCAAGGGAGGGCTTTACATACATAAGGGAGGGCATACATAGTGTGCATAGAGCAGAGCGCAGACTGATCTCTATATAGTGTATATACAGCAGAGCGCAGACTGATCTCTATATAGTGTATATACAGCAGAGCGCAGACTGATCTCTATATAGTGTATATGCAGCAGAGCGCAGACTGATCTCTATATAGTGTATATACAGCAGAGCGCAGACTGATCTCTATATAGTGTATATGCAGCAGAGCGCAGACTGATCTCTATATAGTGTATATACAGCAGAGCGCAGACTGATCTCTATATAGTGTATATACAGCAGAGCGCAGACTGATCTCTATATAGTGTATATACAGCAGAGCGCAGACTGATCTCTATATAGTGTATATACAGCAGAGCGCAGACTGATCTCTATATAGTGTATATGCAGCAGAGCGCAGACTGATCTCTATATAGTGTATATACAGCAGAGCGCAGACTGATCTCTATATAGTGTATATACAGCAGAGCGCAGACTGATCTCTATATAGTGTATATACAGCAGAGCGCAGACTGATCTCTATATAGTGTATATACAGCAGAGCGCAGACTGATCTCTATATAGTGTATATACAGCAGAGCGCAGACTGATCTCTATATAGTGTATATGCAGCAGAGCGCAGACTGATCTCTATATAGTGTATATACAGCAGAGCGCAGACTGATCTCTATATAGTGTATATACAGCAGAGCGCAGACTGATCTCTATATAGTGTATAAGCAGCAGAGCGCAGACTGATCTCTATATAGTGTATATACAGCAGAGCGCAGACTGATCTCTATATAGTGTATATACAGCAGAGCGCAGACTGATCTCTATATAGTGTATATACAGCAGAGCGCAGACTGATCTCTATATAGTGTATATACAGCAGAGCGCAGACTGATCTCTATATAGTGTATATACAGCAGAGCGCAGACTGATCTCTATATAGTGTATAAGCAGCAGAGCGCAGACTGATCTCTATATAGTGTATATACAGCAGAGTGCAGACTGATCTCTATATAGTGTATATACAGCAGAGCGCAGACTGATCTCTATATAGTGTATATACAGCAGAGCGCAGACTGATCTCTATATAGTGTATATACAGCAGAGCGCAGACTGATCTCTATATAGTGTATAAGCAGCAGAGCGCAGACTGATCTCTATATAGTGTATATACAGCAGAGCGCAGACTGATCTCTATATAGGTTATGTACAGCAGAGCGCAGACTGATCTCTATATAGTGTATATACAGCAGAGCGCAGACTGATCTCTATATAGTGTATATACAGCAGAGCGCAGACTGATCTCTATATAGTGTATATACAGCAGAGCGCAGACTGATCTCTATATAGTGTATATGCAGCAGAGCGCAGACTGATCTCTATATAGTGTATATACAGCAGAGCGCAGACTGATCTCTATATAGTGTATATACAGCAGAGCGCAGACTGATCTCTATATAGTGTATATACAGCAGAGCGCAGACTGATCTCTATATAGTGTATATACACCAGAGCACAGACTGATAAGCCTTGTCCGGACAGAGGACCACTCATCGAGCGGAGAACAAAGTCTTTAGTTAACCCTTGCCCTCCTGATGCTGAAACCTTCTTTCTGCTTTCTCTTCGAGATTGTATCTCAAAGGAAGGAAAGCTGATTTTTCTTTTTTAGCAATCCAATGGAATATCTGCCTTCAATATTGGCCAATTAGGGATGATGAGATTTAAAGACCTTGGGCCAAATAGTGAAGGGCACCACCGGTTTTGTTCTAGACAAAGCATCATCATCATTATAGCCACAGATGGGCTTGGCTCAAAGTGAAGTCTCGATTGAAGCCAACCGATACCAACTGCCAAATTACGTATTATAGGGTGGTGGCGTGATTGGCAGCTGTCTTTCCAAACGCTGGGGCTAGCAATCAATTAGCCACACAATACCAAATATCAAAAGGTATGAAGGCAGCCAAGTAAGAATCCACCATGTGTGGGGCGCGAGATGAAAATGGGTTGACTTAGTTGCCAATAGGTCCAAAAGCAGCATAGCAAGGTTCCCACATGTATGGGTGCAAGCTGAAAATGGGTTGTCTTTGTTGCCAATAGGTCCGAAAGCAGCAGAGCAAGGTTCCCCCACGTATGGGTGCAATCTGAAAATGGGTTGACTTGTTCAACAATAGGTGCCAAAAATGGATGAAAGCAGCAGAGCAAGTTCCCCCACGTGTAGGTGCAAGCTGAAAATGGGTTGACTTGGTCGCCAATATGTGCCAAAAAAGGATGAAAGCAGCAATTCACCAATGAATGGGAAGGTAATTTATTCACCCAAAAATCAATACAGAGGTTTTCAATGCGCCAACTGTACCCTGCAGCGAATTTCAAGCACATATTGCCTCTTATATTAGAGAAAAAAGTAAATTGGCATCTAGATAAGGTTTAGGGATTCATCGTGGACATGGCACAATCTTGGAGTGTGATTGAAGTCAACTCAAATCTTACAAAAATTCTCCGGAATTTTTTTGAAATTTTCTTTGCGTAAACTCGGCAATTTTTCCCTAACAGTACAAAGATGGAAAAAAGGTTAAAAACAATATAAAAATTAAAAAATGTGCTCACCGTTCTCCTCTCCAGCGCCCCTGCCCTCTGTCAAGTCCTTCGGGCCACCATTGCTTTGTGCCTGCCGTAGGTGTTCACTATAGTCCAGTGATTCCGGCTCCGCGCAGGCCCTGGTGTTTAGTTTGCATGAGTGGAACGGGTAAAATTCAAATTCGCCAAATCATGCGGATTTTACTGTCAAATTTGATTTTCAAAGGCGAATTGAATGTCCTACAATCAAATCCTTACACTCATGTCTCCGGTTGCCTTCAGCCCGTTGTCCGGTGCTCCGTGCCGTCGTCACATTGTATCTCTGACTCGTGGTTCATTCTAGGCCAGCACCTCCGGATGCGAGCAGGACCGGACAGTGATGAGTAGTTGGATTTTTTTTATTCTTACTGCGGCATCATGCCCAATCCTCCACATACTAATTTTTTTCTTTTTTGGTTTCTTTTTGAACAAAATTTTTGATTTCCAGCAAATCCGAATGTGATTTGAAATCCCGGAGGGCGTTAACGGTGCAAAGAGCTAAAGTACATTCCATGTATTTAGCGAGCAGACTGATGACGACATGACATTACCACCCCTCAACCTCAAGAGCAGGGTCTGGCAGCTGCTGCGTAAATTGTGGACCCCCAACTGGTTTCCATAATCAGTTATGGACGATTGGTGCGGCAGGCAAAGTATCGCAGCCGAATCCACAGATCTCCATCTGGTAATTAACCATCGTTAACTCCATTTTCTTTTAATTTACTTTCATTTGATTAATTTCGTTGACTAAAGAAAAATACATCATTATTTCATTCCCTTTCGAAGCGCGAAAGTAACATATTCCTTCTCCTCGACACCTAAACATGACCGCGTAAGAAAGCAATTAGATCCATTTACGGTCTTTATCCAACATGGATGGACGGAGACCTCAAGACCAAGAAATCAGTATATTTTTTCACAATGTATCTTTCTATTATTGATGAGAATTTTTGAATTCCAGTATTTCCAAATCTTATTTCAAGTCTTCAGTAACTAAAGAATCGGGCGACTCCTGGGGACAAACCTCACGGCAGCCACGATACCGGGACCTTCTATAAACCGACGTGAACTTAGATCTCTGAAGGCTTCGCTGCTGCTCGGCTGTTTTCTGGACTTTTTGCATAATCAGATGTGGAATTTGTGGAATAAATTTTAACAGAATATTAGAATAATTAAATTTCTAAAATAGCGATAGGAAGGGAATGTGCACAAGACGTCTTCTTCAGACAGTCAAAACGTCTCTTTCTCAAGCAGAAGACATTTCATTAATCATGACATTATCCTTTTCATTTGCTTTTTGTAAACCTTGAGCCTTTTTATACCATTTTTCTGTTTCTTACATTCTTTTCCAATATTTTTGACTACCGTTGTTTTTTGGGGATCTTCCCATCAATTTTGTTGCTTTTTTTGTACTGGTATTTTTTGGCAATTTTTTTTTATAAATGAAGAAACAGCTAGAGTTTTTTTTAATCAAAATCACCGACATAACCCGGAAGGGTGTCGTCACTGTCATGACTATAGCTTGGCATTGACGGGGTTACGTCAGATGGGAGGTCAGTCATGCCTCGTTTTGAGACTCTCACCATTTTATTATGGTGGGGAGACCTCTGGAACGCCGCCAGTAAGCCTTCCTCTCCCTGACGTCCGTTCCCGCATTCTGTCTGTCCGCTCTGTCTACCTGACCCTGGTCCTGTCCCATGTCTCTGCCTCCACCCCCACCTTTGTACTTGCGTGCTCTCCCGGCCTCTGACCTTGATAACATCCCCAAACTACGGCTTTGTTCCTCCTTGGCTCTTTACGTTACTTGTTGGCTCTTGACCCCCTTCCTTCCATTTGACTTCGGCTTGTTCATTCCTCCGTATTGACGTGACACCCTGGTTTGACTTTGGCTTGTCTG
The DNA here is from genome assembly GCF_048569485.1 of Anomaloglossus baeobatrachus. Taxonomy (NCBI): domain Eukaryota; kingdom Metazoa; phylum Chordata; class Amphibia; order Anura; family Aromobatidae; genus Anomaloglossus; species Anomaloglossus baeobatrachus. The sequence continues at coordinate 16,297,367 of NC_134354.1, read as the reverse complement.
ACTACTCTTACTGTTCTGCTAGCGACCTCTGGTGGACTTTTGTATTACTGCACTTAAAAGGTCAGTCTCCACAAAGTCCTTGCGCCCCCTAGTGGAAGCTTGCCTGAAGGATTGTCAGCTCCCTTCTTGCAACCAATTGGCGTCTTTAGAAAACTGAATATTCATAAATCTGTACATATTAACAGCAAGTGATTTTTGCATAGCAATACATAGGTTGATTCTTTTGAGCATTTTAGTGCTTTTGTTTCAGGTTTTTAGTGGTCAATCTATGCTGGAGCTTCTGGTTTGCAAACCAGTCCCGGAATTCACTGCAGCTTGACAGGGCCGTACATAGAAATCATGGGGCTCCATAGCAGAATTTTTAATTCCCCCCCCCCCAAAAAAAAAAAAAAAAATAAAAATAATATTTGGCTGGGCCACATAAGAGCATATTTCACAACTTTACAGCCCCTACCAAGTAATTTTCCTCCTATTGAAGCCCCCAGACTCCCCTTAAATTTTAGCCATGAAGTGTGATGGCAACAAAAGTAAACCACAAATACTGTATGATCCACCTCAGTAAATTCTTCCACATGCCCCTCCACACGCATAGTATTATGACCCTACTGTGCCCCCTTCAACTAACCTTGCAATGAATGGTGACCCGAACACAGTAAGATCCCGAAATGTGACCCCCCCATATAGCCCTCCATGCAGTATAATAGACCTATATACATTATAATGGCCCTTACTATCCCTCCAAATAATATAATGGCCCTCATACAGCCCTCTACACAGTATGATGGACCCCACACAAACCTTAACACAGTATAATGGCCCTCAAATACCTGTAGATAAAGTATAAAGGCTCCCTCATAGCTCTCCAAATATTATAATGCCCCACAAAGCATTCCATATATTATAATGGGCCTCACATAGCCTCCATATAGTAATGGGCCCCACATAGTCCACTATATAGCATAATGCTCCCCCATAGTTCTGCATACAGAATAATGTGCCCCACATAGTCCTCCATATCATCTAATGCAACCCGTAGTCCTCCATATACTATAATATACTCCCCATATTCCCCCATATAGTATTATTCAGCACCCACATAGCATTATACACCCGAACAGCATTATGCTGCATCACATAGTATTATACTGCCCCATATAGTATTATGCTGCCCCATATAGCACTATGCAGCCCCACATAGCATTATGTGCCCCACATAGCTCATTACTGGTAACTAGTGATGAGTGAGCACTACCATGCTCGGGTGCTCAGTACTGGTAACTAGTGATGAGTGGGCACTACCATGCTCAGGTGCTCAGTACTGGTAACTAGTGATGAGCGAGCACTACCATGCTAGGGTGCTCAGTACTGGTAACTAGTGATGAGCGGGCACTACCATGCTCGGGTGCTCAGTACTGGTAACTAGTGATGAGCGGGCACTACCATACTCAGGTGCTCAGTACTGGTAACTAGTGATGAGTGGGCACTACCATGCTCAGGTGCTCAGTACTGGTAACTAGTGATGAGTGGGCACTACCATGCTCGGGTGCTCAGTACTGGTAACTAGTGATGAGCGGACACTACCATGCTCGGGTGATCAGTACTGGTAACTAGTGATGAGCGGGCACTACCATGCTCAGGTGCTCAGTACTGGTAACTAGTGATGAGTGGGCACTACCATGCTCAGGTGCTCAGTACTGGTAACTAGTGATGAGTGGGCACTACCATGCTCAGGTGCTCAGTACTGGTAACTAGTGATGAGCGAGCACTACCATGCTCGGGTGCTCAGTACTGGTAACTAGTGATGAGCGGGCACTACCATGCTCGGGTGCTCAGTACTGGTTACTAGTGATGAGCGGGCACTACCATGCTCGGGTGCTCAGTACTGGTAACTAGTGATGAGCGGGCACTACCATGCTCAGGTGCTCTGTACTGGTAACTAGTGATGAGTGGGCACTACCATGCTCAGGTGCTCAGTACTGGTAACTAGTGATGAGTGGGCACTACCATGCTCGGGTGCTCAGTACTGGTAACTAGTGATGAGCGGGCACTACCATGCTCGGGTGCTCAGTACTGGTAACTAGTGATGAGCGGGCACTACCATGCTCGAGTGCTCAGTACTGTTAACTAGTAATGAGCGGGCACTACCATGCTCGGGTGCTCAGTACTGGTAACTAGTGATGAGCGGGCACTACCATGCTCGGGTGCTCAGTATTGGTAACTAGTGATGAGTGGGCACTACCATGCTCGGGTGCTCAGTACTGGTAACTAGTGATGAGCGGGCACTACCATGCTCGAGTGCTCAGTACTGTTAACTAGTAATGAGCGGGCACTACCATGCTCGGGTGCTCAGTACTGGTAACTAGTGATGAGCGGGCACTACCATGCTCGGGTGCTCAGTACTGGTAACTAGTGATGAGCGGGCACTACTATGCTCGGGTGCTCGGTACTGGTAAATAGTGATGAGCGGGCACTACTATGCTCAGGTGCTCAGTACTGGTAACTAGTGATGAGCGGGCACTACCATGCTCGGGTGCTCAGTACTGGTAACTAGTGATGAGCGGGCACTACCATGCTCAGGTGCTCAGTACTGGTAACTAGTGATGAGCGGGCACTGCCATGCTCGAGTGCTCAGTACTGGTAACTAGTGATGAGCGGGCACTACCATGCTCGGGTGCTCTGTACTGGTAACTAGTGATGAGCGGGCACTACCATGCTCGGGTGCTCAGTACTGGTAACTAGTGATGAGTGGGCACTACCATGCTCGTGTGCTCAGTACTGGTAACTAGTGATGAGCGGGCACTACCATGCTCGGGTGCTCAGTACTGGTAACTAGTGATGAGCGGGCACTACCATGCTCGGGTGCTCGGTACTGGTAAATAGTGATGAGCGGGCACTACTATGCTCAGGTGCTCAGTACTGGTAACTAGTGATGAGCGGGCACTACCATGCTCGGGTGCTCAGTACTGGTAACTAGTGATGAGCGGGCACTACCATGCTCAGGTGCTCAGTACTGGTAACTAGTGATGAGCGGGCACTACCATGCTCGAGTGCTCAGTACTGGTAACTAGTGATGAGCGGGCACTACCATGCTCGGGTGCTCTGTACTGGTAACTAGTGATGAGCGGGCACTACCATGCTCGGGTGCTCAGTACTGGTAACTAGTGATGAGTGGGCACTACCATGCTCGTGTGCTCAGTACTCGTAACTAGTGATGAGCGGACACTGCCATGCTCGGGTGCTCAGTACTGGTAACTAGTAATGAGCGGGCACTACCATGCTCGGGTGCTCAGTACTGGTAACTAGTGATGAGCGGGCACTACCATGCTCGAGTGCTCAGTACTGGTAACTAGTGATGAGTGGGCACTACCATGCTCAGGTGCTCAGTACTGGTAACTAGTGATGAGTGGGCACTACCATGCTCGGGTGCTCAGTACTGGTAACTAGTGATGAGCGGGCACTACCATGCTCGGGTGCTCAGTACTGGTAACTAGTGATGAGTGGGCACTACCATGCTCGTGTGCTCAGTACTGGTAACTAGTAATGAGCGGGCACTACCATGCTCGGGTGCTCAGTACTGGTAACTAGTGATGAGCGGGCACTACCATGCTCGAGTGCTCAGTACTGGTAACTAGTGATGAGTGGGCACTACCATGCTCAGGTGCTCAGTACTGGTAACTAGTGATGAGTGGGCACTACCATGCTCGGGTGCTCAGTACTGGTAACTAGTGATGAGCGGGCACTACCATGCTCGGGTGCTCAGTACTGGTAACTAGTGATGAGCGGGCACTACCATGCTCGGGTGCTCGGTACTGGTAAATAGTGATGAGCGGGCACTACTATGCTCAGGTGCTCAGTACTGGTAACTAGTGATGAGCGGGCACTACCATGCTCGGGTGCTCAGTACTGGTAACTAGTGATGAGCGGGCACTACCATGCTCAGGTGCTCAGTACTGGTAACTAGTGATGAGCGGGCACTACCATGCTCGAGTGCACAGTACTGGTAACTAGTGATGAGCGGGCACTACCATGCTCGGGTGCTCTGTACTGGTAACTAGTGATGAGCGGGCACTACCATGCTCGGGTGCTCAGTACTGGTAACTAGTGATGAGTGGGCACTACCATGCTCGTGTGCTCAGTACTGGTAACTAGTAATGAGCGGGCACTACCATGCTCGGGTGCTCAGTACTGGTAACTAGTGATGAGCGGGCACTACCATGCTCGAGTGCTCAGTACTGGTAACTAGTGATGAGTGGGCACTACCATGCTCAGGTGCTCAGTACTGGTAACTAGTGATGAGTGGGCACTACCATGCTCGGGTGCTCAGTACTGGTAACTAGTGATGAGTGGGCACTACCATGCTCGGGTGCTCAGTACTGGTAACTAGTGATGAGTGGGCACTACCATGCTCGTGTGCTCAGTACTGGTAACTAGTAATGAGCGGGCACTACCATGCTCGGGTGTTCAGTACTGGTAACTAGTAATGAGCGGGCACTACCATGCTTGGGTGTTCAGTACTGGTAACTAGTAATGAGCGGGCACTACCATGCTCGGGCGTTCTGGTTACAAGTGGAGAATACGCATACCTCAATGAGTATATGGAAAGGGATGGGTTTAAAATGATTGTGCATTTGATTTTCTGTACGCTGTACTGAGACATTAAATTGCTGAGTAATTTAATATTGAATATAAATTGTATATTTCACGTTCTCATCATCCCCATTCTGAATCCTCTGAATGTCCACTCAGTACTGAGCTCACATCCTGCAGCTTCTCCTGCTGATTCAGGGTCTGCGTGGAGAATGCTCCTCTGATTTACATTGTGTGATGGGTAGTCTTCATAGCAGGCATTGGATATTACTGTTATGCATGGCAGATATAGAAGCCTGGGGGAACTAAGAAGTGACAGACGGCTGTAACTGAGATACTGACAGGTCTCACTGCATTGTGAGACCGCGGCAGACGAAAATGGTGGAGCTCAGAGTGACCTCCATATACACAGCAACCTCACTGCAAGGAGGAAAGGATGTTCCCAAGTGAATACATTCAATAGAAAGATGATACAATAATAATTTACATCACTGTGACAATAAAACAATAACTGTTCAGCACAAGAAGAGAAAATGCAGATAGAACATCATGTACTTATTACAATCGGAAGGCTACACTGGCGGAAAATAGCTACACAAGTTATCACTGCTTTTAGTTAAAAAAAAGTTTACTTCCATTCTAGCCTCCTTCCTTCTTCCCCCTCTCTCCCTGCCTTTTTTTCCTACCTTATTTCCTTCCTCACTCCTTCCCTCTATTGCTTCCTTCCCTCTCTGCCTTTTTATCCCTCCCTCTTTCCATCTCTCCCATCCTACCATCCTCCTTCCCTCCTTCCCTTCACTTCCCTTCCTTCTCTCCTTCTTTTCCTTCCTTCCCTCCCACCTTCTTTTCCTTCCTTCCTTTATTCTTATTTCTTTACTCCCTTCATCATTTCTTCCTTCCATTGCTTTCTCCCTTCCTTCCTTTCTTCCTTCCTTCTTTCCTTCTTTCCTCTCTTTTACCTTATCCCCTCCCTTCCACCATCCCTCCATTCTTCTCTCCATCCATGATTCCATTTCGTCCTTTCTTCCTTAGCATCTTACTTTTTGCTTCTTCACTCTCTCCATTTTTCCTTCCCTCCTTTGCTATCTCCCTTACTTCTTTCATTCCTCCCTTCCCTCCCTCCCTTCCTTCCTTCCTTCCTTCCTTCCTTTCTTCCGTTTTCTTCCTTTAATCTCTTCATCTTTCCTTCCCTCTTTTGCTTTCTCCCTTTCTTTCTTCCTACCTTCCTTCATTCTTTCCTTCCTCTCTCTTAGCTACTCTCCTTTCCTCCTAGCATTCCTCCATTTTTCTCTCCATCCATTCCATCCTTCCCTCCTTCCTTCCTTAACTTTTTTCGTTCTTTAATCCCTCAATTTTTCCTTCCTACCTTTATTGGCTCCCTTTCTTCCTTCCTCTTCCTGTCTTTCCTTCTCTCACTTTCTACCTCCCTCCCACCCTCCTTATATTCTTCTCTCCTTTTCTTCTTTCTTAGTTCCTTCCTTATACCTCCCCTTTTGTCTTTCTTTCCCTTCCTCCCTTTCTCTATTCTTCCCTTGATCCTTTCTTTCATTACTTTTTTCCTTGATTCATGTTTCTTTCTTTCATTCCATTCTTCTTTTTATCCATACCTGTCTTCCTTTCTTATATTTTAGTTTGTTCCTTCTTCCATCCCTCTGTCTTTATTTCCCTCCCTTAAATTTTCCTTCCTTCCTTCCCTCCTTCCTTCCTTCCTTCCTTCCTTCCTTCCTTCCTTCTTCCCCTTCTTCTTTCCCTCTCTCCTTCCTTCCTTCCTTCCTTCCTTCTTTCTTTCCCTTCTTTCCCTCTCTCCTTCCTTCCTTCCTTCCTTCCTCCCTTCCTTCTTTCTTTCCCTTCTTCTTTCCCTCTCTCCTTCCTTCCTTCCTTGCTTCATTCTTTCCTTCCTTCCCTTTTCACTCTTTTTCTGATATGTTGAATGTGAGGTCTGTGTATCCAAGTGCTTGCTGTCCTAAGTATCTGTTATTCGTCAGCACAGTTTCTTTCCAGGACAAATTTAGCCTTTTTGAGCTTTTCTTTTACTTGTCTACAACCTTTGTGTTCCGCCCTCCTGACGCAGTAGGTGCTTTCCCTCCTCTCCACCATCTGATTGGCAGAAAACCACTTGCAGAGAGAGCCGTCAGAGCCAGGAACAGAGCCTTAATCGTTTTGTGTCAGCTAGGTAGGATTTTATTTATGCAGAAAGTATGGTAAATGAAAAAAGAATGTATATATATATATATAAAACAGCCTGTGATAGCCTGTATAAAAGCTGATGCAGGAGGTGCAGCAGCCATTGTATGTGTGATTCTGAACAGTGAGAAGACGACTCAGTTCAGGAAGAAAGTCAGAGTGAGAAAACCCCCAAAACTGTAGTAAATATCTGTTTACTCATAGCCATCCATATATGTTGAGGTCCCTTTTGTATTACTATGGCTTTGTGTGGGTCTGTTGAAAGAGATTGGATACAGTCCTAAGAGAGATCACAGTGTTACATGTCTTGTTAGAGTAATTAAAGTATTAGCATATTGAATGTTGTCGTAAACTTGCCAAATCTGGGGAATTCAAATTTCCAAAACTATGAATGAGATTCTGGTCTTCTACAGGCATCAGGACCCTAATGTCACCGCTATCCCCGCACCCCTATAACTTTGATTCATATTTGATCTGGCCGGGAAAGTTTGCAAAGTACAAATTGTGCATATTTTCTGACATGGTTTGTTATTTCTGTCACGGTCATCTTGCTGGTTTTGGAGACTAGCGACAGTTTTAGGACCGGAGCCTCTCATCTCCATTTGAGACATGTAAATGTTGTTTCCTTTGTTTCGGTTCTGAAACATTTAATGTCAGTTTTGCTGCTAGCAGCTTTCCAGCAGTGCAGCTCAGCTGCTATGTAGACACATCCCCATGTGTTTAAGTAGCAGAGTTCCGCCTAGGTGGAAGTAGCTGCTGTGGCTTCATTCTGATATCATCATATCTTATCCATTTTAAATGTTTTTCCCCTGTTTGTCTCCCCTACCCTCTTGTCTTATTAGTGAAACTCAGCTGCAGCTGCTCTTTAGCTCCACCCCTTTGTATTTAAGTAACAGGGTTTCCCAGCAATCTTTGCTGATTATTCAAAACAATGTGTATTGTGATTTGTGACCGCCTAGATGAAAGGAGCTGCTGTGGATTCATCCTGATATTTTATCTTATCTATTTTGGTTATTTTTCCCCTGTTTGTCTCCTCTACCCTCTTGTCTTATTAGTGCAGTAGTGAATCTAGTGAACCTCACCCACCTCTCACTAGTCAGGGCAGTTATAGGGTTTCCCAGGGACTCAGGATGCTGCTAGGTGACAGTTGTGGAGACTGTATAGGGACTGGCTAGCAGAGTAGGCACAGCTACAGGTGTGGATAGGAGGTGTCCCATTTACCCTCTTGTCTTCTTAGGTCTAGTGAAAATCACCGTCCTCTTACTAGCTAGGGCATCTAGAGGGTTTCCCAGAGTTTCAGGGTGCTGCTCGGCGACAGTTGCGGAGACTGTATAAGGACTGTCTAGGAGAGTAGGCACAACTACAGGTGACTATAGGAGGTGTCCCATCTACCCTCTCCTCTTATTAGTGCTGTGGAGGAACTAGTGAACCTCACCCACCTCTCACTAGCAAGGGCATCTATAGGGTATCCCAGGGTCTCAGGGTGCTGCTGGGTGACAGTTGCGGAGACTGTATAGGGACTGGTTAGGAGAGTAGGGACAGCTACAGGTGAGGTTAGAAGGTGTCCATCTACTCTCTCACTAGTGCCAGGGCCCACCATTGTAATTGTATTGCCGGTGTTCCCCCTTGTTTGTGGTGTTGTTGTGTGTTTTTCGTTGTGCATCAGATATCAGTTGGTCTGAACGCGCTCGCCACGCTTGTAGCGTGCGTGACACTTTCCCCTCTTTTCCTGGATGAATTTACAAGTATACACTAAGGACACCCACACAAGGAGCCCGGATTTCATTCTAGAAGTTTTTATTCCCATCTCCCAGGCACTTTCTCTTCATTAATAAATGTTGCAGTCAGGTCTTTGAAGTTGGAATGGATTTGCAGTCATCTTTGTGTATTAATTATTGATAAATGAAGCAGTGAGACGCTGTGATGAAATTGGGTGTGATTAAATTCAGACAGGCTCTAATTTTATGCCTCTCACCGTAACACAGAAGGCATCCAGTCTAATAAAAAATACTTTTTCAGAGGAGATTAAATTGGAAACCGGGGGAAGAGAATTAGCGCTGCACATGCAGTTTGTTGGACGAGCACAAGACCTTGATTGGATGGGAGCCGGAGCTGTAGATTAGTGGTTGCATGAAATGTGCTTAAACATTTTTACTGTTGATCGTTGGATGGAAAATTGGTTGTTTATCGTGCCATTAGTTCATTTATTTTTAATGCATTGCCTTGCAAATCCGTGTGGAAGGATCAGTCATTATGGGAAGAGCAGACTGTGCAAAGGACAAAATTGAACATCTCACACTGATGTATCTCCTAAAGGTCCTCAGTGTACATTCACTTCCAAATTCCGAATTTTTTTGAACTTTATTATACAAAATGAATCTTATATAAACAATGTGTTCCCTGGTCCACCTGCGCGATACACGGCAGCTCCCAGCCGTCGTTTCAGCACTGGATGCAGAGGACGGCTCCGTGTGGGCAGATTTCCCATTAAATTATCCAAACTCTGATTACTTTGTGGAATATTACAATGATTATAGTGCAGGTAATCTCATTTCTGTCCACCAGATAAACAATGTGTCCCCTAATCCACCTGCACAATACACGGCAGCTTCGGGGCTCCATTTCAGCACTGGATACCAAGGACAGCTCCGCAGGGGCAGATTTCCCACTAAATTATGCAAATTCTGGATACTTTGTGGAATATTACAATGATAATAGTGCAAGTAATATCCTTTCTGTCCACCAAATAAACAATGTGTTCACTGCTCCACCTGCGCGATACACAGCAGTTCCAAGCCTCCGTTTCAGCACTGAATGCAGTGGACAGCTCCACAGGGTCAGATTTCCCACTGAATTATGCAAATTCTGGTCACTTTGTGGAATATTACAATGATAATAGTGCAGGTAATATCCTTTCTGTCCATCAGATAAACAATGTGTTCCCTGCTCCACATGCAAGATACACGGCAGCTCCGTTTCAGCACTGGATACAGAGGACAGCTCCGCAGGGGCAGATTTCCCACTGAATTATGCAAATTCTGGTTTCTTTGTGGAATATTACAATGATTATAGTGTAGGTAATATCCTTTCTGTCCACCAGATAAACAATGTGTTCCCTGATCCACCTGTGCAATACACAGCAGCTCCGAGCCTCCGTTTCAGCACTGGATACAGAGGACGGCTCCGCAGGGGCAGATTTCCCACTGAATTATGCAAATTCTGGTCACTTTGTGGAGTAGTATAAGGATTATAGTGCAGGTAATATCCTTTCTGTCCACCAGATTAACAATGTATTCACTACTCCCCCTGCGCATTACACGACCGCTCCGGGCATCCGTTTCAGCCCTGGATACAGAGGACGGCTCCGCAGGGGCAGATTTCCCACTAAATTATATAAATTCTGGTCACTTTGTGGAATATTGCAATGATTATAGTGCAGGTAATATCCTTTCTGTCCACCAGATAAACATTGTGTTCCCTAATCCACCTGCGCGATACCCGGTAGCTCTGAGCCTCCGTTTCAGCACTGGATGCAGAGGACGGCTCCACAGGGGCAGATTTCCCATTAAATAATCCAAATTCTGGTTACTTTGTGGAATATTACAATGATTATAGTGCAGGTAATATCCTTTCTGTTCACCAGATAAACAATGTGTTCACTGCTCCACCTGCGCGACACATGGCATCTCCGAGACTCAATTTCAGCACTGGATACAGAGGACAGCTCCGTTGGGGCAGATTTCCCACTGAATTATGCAAATTCTGGTCACTTTGTGGAATATTACAATTATTATAGTGCAGGTAATATCCTTTCTGTCCACCAGATAAACAATGTGTTGCCTGTTCCACCTGTGAGATACACATGTTGTGAATGTCATCCGAGTGGGTGCTGGCTTGGAGCTCCCTCTGGTGGCCAGGAATGGTAATGAAGCTGATTCTGTATCTGTGACTCAAACAGGTGTTGGTATTAATTGGAAATCAAGGAAGTCCAATTGCTGACCAGCCTAGTGTATAAAGGAGAGCAGTTTTTGCTTAGCTGCTGCCAGTAATAAATGTTTTCTTCTGCCTCTGAAGATGGCTTTGAGTTTGTCCTTCAGTTTCTTCAATTTATCCTGTGCCAGAATTCACTCCAGATAAGTCTGCAGGTTTTCTTTGCTTAATTGCTGGTTTTACACCTACGGGTGTTTGTTATTTTTTTTCTCCATTTTGTTCTGTGTCTGTTTTCTTGTATGTAAGGATCTGGCTCGCTGCTATTTTGGGAGGGCAGTTCCTTCAGCAAGAAAGGGAGTTTCTCTCTGTTCTGATTTGTATTATTTGCACTTTAGAAATGTATTTGTTCTGTGATTTTGTTTCTTCCAATTATATCTGCAATTCTGTTCAAAGTGCCGGGCACAAGAGTACCTGATATAGCGGGGAGAGACCTTGTGGTCGTAGGCTTTTTTTCTATCAGGAGTTTGATATTTTTTGCAGGGTTTTTTGCTGGACGCAATTAGTTATCTTTCCTGTCCTGTTGTATCTAGTAAGTTAGGCCTCACCTTCGCTAATCTATATTTTCTATCTGTGTATTGTGTTTTCTTACATCACCGTTGTTGCATGTTGGGGGATTGCTATTTCTTTGGGGACTGCTCTGAGGCAAGTTAGGATTCCTCATTTCTATGTTTGAGGTTTAGCTAGTTTCTCAGGCAGTGATGAGGTGTCTAGGTGTAATAGGAACATCCCACTGCTACTTCTAATGTTGTCCGATAGATATAGGATTGCGGTCAGCTTAGTTTTCAACTATTCTTGTGGATTTTGTTTTTCCCTGATTAATGGGATTTTTTGTGATCGTCCACAATTACCAGATCATAACATGCATGACAGCTCTGGCACCTCCGTTTCAACACTGGATACAGAGGACGGCTCTGCAGGGGCAGATTTCCCACTGAATTATGCAAATTCTGGTCACTTTGTGGAATATTACAATGATTATAGTGCAGGTAATATCCTTTCTGTCCACCAGATAAACAATGTGTTCCCTGGTCCACCTGCGCAATACACAGCAGCTCCGAGCCTCCGTTTCACCACTAGACACAGAGGACAGCCCCGCAGGGGCAGATTTCCCACTGAATTATGCAAATTCTGGTCATTTTGTGGAATATTACAATGATTATAGTGCAGATAATATTCTTTCTGTCCACCAAATATTGAAAAACACAGATCTGAATGTCTTAGAGAAGTGTAACATTATAGGTTTTGCTTTTTGCTCCTTACCCTTTGTTTTAATGGCTATCGACTCATCAAGAGACCATAAAAAAATGAAGTCTTATGTAAATGAAATCCCTTGAAGAGTGATACATAAAATACTTAAATTTCAATAAAGATCTGTTACTGAGAATATCAAAGTCACAGAGGAGTAATGTATTTGGGGTGAATCTATTCTTTAACCCCTTCAGTACACGGTGATTTTCCATTTTTTGTTTTTTCCTTTGTTTTTTCCTCCTCTTCTTCCAAGACCCATAATTTTTTTAATTTTCCGTCAATATAGCCATATCAAGGCTTTTTTTTTTTTGCAGTACGAGTTGTACTTTTGAATGACACCATTGTTTCTGCCCTATATTGTATTGGAGAAGAGGAAAAATTCCAAAAAAATGCAAAAAAAAAATGCAATTCCATGATTGTTTTTGGGGAGTTTAATTTACTGTGTTCACCATATGGTTAAACTGACCTAGCAGTACGATTCCCCAGGTCAGTATGACTACATAGATACCAAACATGTATAGTTTTTTTTTATTTATATAAGTGGTGAAAAAAATAAAATAATTGTTGAAAAAAGAATTGTGCCTCTGTCGCCATTTTCCTATACTTGTAATATTATCATTTTTCGGCATATGGGGCTGTGTGGGGGTTTATTTTTTTTTTATCCAGAGCTGACGTTGTAAATTATATCATTTCTGGGTAGATGCAATGTTTTGATCATCTTTTATTGTATTTTATTGCTTAGTTGCAATGACCAAGAAAACAAAATGATTTTTTTTTTCCTTAATACACCTTTTACCGATCAGATTAATTGATGTTATGTTTGGATAGATCGGGCATTTCTGAATGCAGCGATACCAAATATGTGCATTTTAATTTTCTATTAATTGTTTGATTTTCAATGGGACAAAAGGGGGGAGATTTGAACTTTTGTGTTGTTTTTTTTATTTTGGCATATATTTAAAACTTTTTTTTGCAGTTTATTGTTTCTACTAATCCCCTTAGGGTACTTAAAGCTGATATAGTCCAATTGCTTCTGCTGTTCAGAGCGGTGCTTTAGCATCAGCGTCTACATCAGTGTCAGCATCATGACCCGCATCAGCATCAGTGTGAGCATTAGCACCAGTCTCATTGTAAGAATTAGCACCAGCATTAGCGTGAGCATCGGCACCAGCGTGAGCATCGGCACCAGCGTGAGCATCAGCGTGAGCATTAGCACCAGTCTCATTGTAAGAATTAGCACCAGCATTAACATGAGCATCGGCACCAGCGTGAGCATCAGCGTCAATGTGAGCATTAGCATCAATGTCAGCATCAGCACCAGCATTAGCGTGAGCATCGGCACCAGCGTGAGCATCAGCGTGAGCATTAGCACCAGTCTCATTGTAAAAATTAGCACCAGCATTAGCATGAGCATCAGCACCAGCGTGAGCATCAGCGTCAATGTGAGCATTAGCATCAACGTCAGCATCAGCACCAGCATTAGCGTGAGCATCGGCACCAACGTGAGCATCAGTGTGAGCATTAGTACCAGTCTCATTGTAAAAATTAGCACCAGCATTAGCGTGAGCATCGGCACCAGCGTGAGCATCAGCGTCAATGTGAGCATTAGCATCAACGTCAGCATCAGCACCAGCATTAGCGTGAGCATCGGCACCAGCGTGAGCATCAGCGTGAGCATTAGCACAAAAGTCCATGTCAGCATTTGTACCAACATCATTGTCATCATCAGTGTCAGCACCAGCATAAGCATGAGCATTAGCGTCAGCATCAGCACCAACATCAGTGTTAACATCAGCATCTTCATCATTGTCAGTATCTGCACCAGAATCAGTGTTAGCATCAGCACTATCATCAGTGTGAGCATTAGCATCAATGTCAGCATAAGCACCAGTGTCATCTTTAGCATTAGCACCAGCATTAGCGTGAGCATCAGCACCAGCATGAGCATCAGCACCAGCGTGAGCATCAGCACCAGAGTCAGTATCAGTGTGAGCATTAGCATCAACGTCCAAGATGTATGGTGTGCACACGGCCAAAAACGCTTCCGAGGTGCAAATGTGGGGACCAATGCCCAGTATCACAATCAAAATAGAAACACTGCACTCTCAAGAGTAGAAAAAATCAAGACTGAACAAGGCTTGTTCTTTGCAAAATTCGTGTAGTTTTATTTATATTGATAATGCGACAGGGGGACGTTTCGGCCCAACAAAAGGCCTTTCTCACGCCTAGTCACTTCTTTTTTTTTTTATGGGGGGTATGGTATTGATGCATGGAAACAACGATAGAAGGTGGAGACTAAACACATTTCAAGGGCTATTTACATGAGATTTATACATTATTGTCACATGTTTGTATAACATTTATCTACAGAAATTGTTCCCTGTGAGCTCAAATCGAGTATATTCTGGGTGGATTTCCTCCATTATTTGTATCCCTGCACTTGCAGAACCTCTTTCTAAAAAAAGTCCATCTCCTATTTGAAGGTATGCCTATGCCTCTTGATCTTTTCTCACTCTTCTTTCTCTCCCCCCCCTTCCATGCTATGCTACTATCCTTTCTTAATATATAACTCCTTACTCTTTATATGGATTCCAAAAAACTCTCTTTTCATTTCATTTCTGTCTCCACCTTCTATCGTTGTTTCCATGCATCAATACCATACCCCCCATAAAAAAAAAAAGAAGTGACTAGTCGTGAGAAAGGCCTTTTGTTGGGCCGAAACGTCCCCCTGTCACATTATCAATATAAATAAAACTACACGAATTTTGCAAAGAACAAGCCTTGTTCAGTCTTGATTTTTTCTACTCTTGAGAGTGCAGTGTTTCTATTTTGATTAGCATCAACGTCAGCATCAGCATTAGTATTATCATCAGCACCAGGGTGAGCATCAGCACCAGCATCACCATCAGTACAAACATCAGTGTCAGCATTTATACCAACATCAGTGTCATCGTCAGCACCAGCATCAGCGTGAGCATTAGTGTCAGCATCAGCACCAACATCAGTGTTAACATCAGCATCTACATCAGTGGCAGCGTCAGCACCAGCATCACCATCAGTACAAACATCAGTGTCAGCATTTATACCAACATCAGTGTCATCGTCAGCACCAGCATCAGCGTGAGCATTAGTGTCAGCATCAGCACCAACATCAGTGTTAACATCAGCATCTACATCAGTGGCAGCGTCAGAATCAGCACAAGTATCAGTGTGAGCATTAGCATCAACGTCAGCATAAGCACCAGTGTTATCTTCAGCATCAGCACCAGCATTAGCGTGAGCATCAGCACCAGCATCAGCATCAGTGTGAGCATTAGCATCAACATCAGCATCAGCATTAGTGTTGTCATCAGCACCAGCAAGAGCATCAGCACCAACATCACCATCAGTACAAACATCAGTGTCAGCATTTGTACCAACATCAGTGTTATCGTCAGCACCAGCATCAGTGTGAGTATTAGCTTAAGCATCAGCACCAACATCAGTGTTAACACCAGCATTTACATCAGCGTTAGCATCCGCACCAGCATCAGTGTCAGAATCACCATCAGTACAAACATCAGTGTCAGCATTTGTACTAACATCAGTGTTATCATCACCAGCATTAGCGTGAGCATCAGTGTCAGCATCAGCATTATCATCAGTGAGAACATCAGCATTAGCTCCCCTCTGAACAGCAGAAATCACAATCTCCGGTGAATTTCGGTGCTTAGCCGGCATTCACAGGCACTACGTCATTGATGGGTCATCAGCTGACCCCGGCTGTCAAAACAACTCATCGGCACCCCGTGATCATGTCGCAGGGCGACCAATGGGGGCGGGGAATGACGCGCCCCCTGCCAGCCCTCTTTCAATCTTAATGTCAGAGATTGACAGCGTGATTTAACTAGTTAACAGGCACAGGTGGATCTCCGATCCTCCTCCACCTGTTAGGGGCACATGACGGCTTATCAGATCAGCCAACATTTTCAGGGAAACATGCGGGTTCGGCATGTGAGCCAGCAATAAATGGAGTGACACGACTTTGGAAATACGGTACATCCAACATCTCGAAGGAGTTAAGTGACAGCAACCTTTAGGAAAGTTGATCTTAGAACCTGGTCACCAGATGAATCCAATAACTTGGTCAACATGAGCCCTTTTTTTGTCACTTTTATGTTGACATGATATGCATGAGTTAAAGAATGGCTGAGTAGGGAGGAGAGTATCCAGCAACCATGGTGAAATAAAACCCTCATAATGTATTAGTAACTAGGGATAAGTGATGATGCTCGGCACTGCTCGATACTCGATCCAGTATCAGGGTGTCGAAGACGCTCAGTACTTGATCGAGTTCGGTGTAGGTGCTCAACATGCTTCATTTCCCAGGCGGCACATTCTCTGTCTGCCATTTTTTCAAAAGCCCTTGTAACGCCTGCCTGGATCCACAGACTCAGACGGGCTGTAATGGACAGGCAAGAGGGAAGCCACTCACCCAGGCAGGACCCCCAGAACCCTGAAACCCTTTAACCCCTATACAGGGATTTGGAATTACACAGGGCCCTGGAGATCACTACCTGTGGAAGGCTGCAGTCTGAGAGAGTAGTCGTCAGGCAGGGTCAAACCAGGAATAGCAGAACAGGGACAGAATCAGCAGGCAAGGACGTAATCAGAAACAAGCAGAGGTCAAAACCGGCAGCAAGGTACAAAAATAGCAGGCAGAGGGTGGTCAGGAAACAAGCGGTAATCAGCACACGAAATCACAGGACGAAACAGGAGCCAGAATTCTCAGAACTATCTCTGGCAGAGGTCAGCAGACAGGAGGGGAATTAAGAAGGGTGCGGTGTCTTTCCATAGGCTGTAGCTGAATGATTGAACTTCAGCTGGGAGACACCCGCCACCTACAGTCAGCCAGTGGTACTGCAGATCCCCAGGAAACCCAGACTAGTGGATGAACGGAGCCTGCGCCCACCAGCGCCGCTGGCATCGACTCCTCTCCTATCACCAGCACTATCCACGACAGGAACTCAGCGTCGTCTGGCGATCGGAGTAGAAGTCGATGAAGCGGACTCCGGTGGTGACGTAACAGCCCCAGACCACCGCAGGAGATCCAAACAGGTGGGAGAGCCAAAGTCTCTGCCGGGGCATGGAGGTAGGACAATGCAGGGACACGAGTATACACATGTCAAAGGAACTCTTAGGTGAATGGGGAAACTTGGAAAATATTACAGCAGCTCATTTTCAATTTCCTTCCTATTAGATTAGATTTGGTTCTCTTAGCTTTGAGACCTCTCCTGGGAACACTTAGAAGATGACTTTGGGAATTTGGCCAACATAGATATAGGTACGTCTAATGTTTTTGGCCCCTTGGCTACAAAATGGAAACATTATAAATATTGCCAATGTATTCCGTGCCAATAAGGTTATTAAATGTGCCCGTTTGCCATTCGAAACGTGATATTAGATGAAGGTGACTCAGGTTCGCGGAGTAGGAGGACTTAGAGCCCGTGGATTTGCTGTTCTCCGTTACTTTTCCAAGCTCCGATGACTGCAGTAATTACATCTCGAGATAAAGACATTTGCAGATCTTTGGCCCAAAAGGGTTTTATCTCTGCAACAATTGACGCCTCATTCATTCTAGACAATGCAAACCTCCACAGGTAGTCCTTTAAAGTAGCGGCACAACTTTTGATGCATTTTTTCGATACACTTACTGCTTATACAAATCAGATTTATAAATACATTTGGTATGATAAATATTTTTTAGCACCAGCAAATTTATCACCACTCTGGTGGAATGAGACAGCGTAAATCCTCGCCTTGAGCCTCATATTTAATTCATGGCATAAACACACATAGTTACTTATTCAATCTGACTCTCTATACTATTACTTTCCAGTGTTCCCTCCACTCCTGGGAACCATCTGCCCACAAACATCTCCAGTCATTTTTATGGCCCAACGCTGGCTGCTTCAGACTTTGCTGCTTCTTAAAAGACGTAACCGGCCCCACAGACACTGATTTATTAACGTTATGAAGGGAAAACAGACTGTCTTGGAGCATTTAATTCTTCCTCTTTAGTCTGCCGAGGTTTCTACAATGTGAACTAAATCCGTACTTGTTAAATGTATCTCTTGGGTCACCCAAGAATTCGTCTTTGCGTGGCCTCAGAAGTGACATTTGAATACGTAAAGTTCAGAAGAGTCGGGCGAACCTCAACCATTACCATTGCCTGAAGTTATCTGAGAAGTTCAAGGAACTTGGAAATATATTGCTAAGTCTGATCTTCGTTCTGGTCTCTGTTGAGAAGATAAATCAAAGCTAAGATTGTGTTGCCCTTAGCTTTTTTCTGTTGTACTCTTAGAAATGGACGACATTATAAAATAAGTTGATCCAGAGATGACTTATGTACAAATATCACCAAGTCTCAAAATATCTTGCAAGGTGGACATAGTACAATGTTATGTGGGTCGATGAGTGGTCACTGCAGGACCTTCCAAAAAGTGTTGACCGTAAATTCTTCCAATTGTAATGATCTTCTCCAAAGAGTTAGAACTTCTTGTGATACTTACAGATAAAGCTTCAGATTTATCATAGATACTTTAGGTTGAAGATTGATCTTGAAAGGGATCAATGATCCACTTGTTGGTTTTTCACCCCATTTATGGTCTTCTGAAAGATCTTCACGTTCAAAGTTGTGGATATTTTCATGTCCTGCTTCAAAAGTTTTTTGGTTTGGGGCAGCGAATGGGATTAGTGGACCCACTGGACCACAGGGGGGACCCGGGCTTACCCTTTAGTGGGAGGGGCTTAATTAGGTACCACTCCCAGGACAGTGACCAGGATTGTGGCAGCTGACCCTTAGGGCAGGTGACGGACACATAATTAGACAGGTACAGGAGGCTACGAACAGGATCGGTGGGCACGGCAAACAGGTATGAGAAGGCAGGTACTGGAGATGGACACAGGGTTAACGGGA
The DNA here is from genome assembly GCF_048569485.1 of Anomaloglossus baeobatrachus. NCBI lineage: Eukaryota > Metazoa > Chordata > Amphibia > Anura > Aromobatidae > Anomaloglossus > Anomaloglossus baeobatrachus. Next base: position 16,278,400 of record NC_134354.1, on the reverse strand, counting down.
CCTGACAGCTAGCTAGCAGACTGGAAACATGAAATCCATCAATCATATAAGTGAAAAAGTCATACAGAAGGGGAATTAATATAGACCAGTATGGTCAAAATTCCACATATCCACAGACAGCAACAGAATGGTATACTGACTAACTGAACTTGTTGTGCAGGCACCTCCCCTAATGGGAAGGTGCCGTAAATACACATTGCCTCTCAGCCATAGGCTGAGAGGCAATGTATTTTTAAGGCACCTTCCCATTAGGGGAGATGCCTGCGCAACACAGCCTGAGAAGCCACAGGATGAGAAGCATTTCCTAGAACCCTTAGTGGCATGTACAGTGCCCGGGAGGGGAAGAAGACAGCAGCACACATAGATGGCTGGGAGAGTGCAGGGAAGGAGGCGACCTGGCCACGGCGGTGAGAAAGTCGGCGTCTCTTCAGATACAACGGCGCTACGCCTTAAAAGTTGCTTTTAACTGTAAAATTTAGATTTCAACATTATTCTGACTGGTTTTTTTTCTACTATATGCCATGCTGAATTAGAGTGGATCAAATTTTTTGAATTTTCTAGGTTCGTCAACATTTCATTTTCCCAAAAATTTCTTTGTTAGTGAATCGATTTACTCCAAACCTCAAGTATTGCAAAACCTCCAATTTTACAGAAAAGACACGTGTAACACTTTAACGCCTTCCATGACTATACCTTAGTGATGTCAAAATATACTTAATATATTGTAAATGGCTACAGGTAAACTATTAGTAACCATTCCTCACTGCTTTGAGGTCACATACTGTCTGTAATGTTTATGGCTTTCTCTTGCTAAGCTGTGGCGTCCTCTCACTATCCAGATTCACCATAAAATGGCAGCTGCATTCTCTGCTTCGACTTTTATTTAGGCTGATTGTCCCTTCTTATTAGCTGTGCTATTATGGGAAACCAGCATGGCTACAGCTGATGTCATATCAGTTTTCTATAAATGATGCAATCTTATGCTTTGTCTAAGATCGTGGTTGGGGTTTTTGTGCAAGTAAAATTGCAAATTGTTTGTGTTGTCCAGTCCAATGAGTTTCCTAACATTCAACGCAAATTTCATCAATATCAAACTCTTTTGCTCTTTTCTAGTAGCCACCCTATAAGTCAATGTCTGATCCTTTAACTGTCATGCTAGGTACTAGGGAGTACAAAGCGAACGGCGAAAGGGAAAGGAAACCCTGTGTCTAGGGAAGGGAAAGATGGTGACTCCTGACCGAACCTACTGCTGGTTCCTGGGATTCCTCAGCACTTTAGATAGGTTCCGCACCAATGTGCCAAGCAGGATACCTGACCCTAAAGGCCCCGTCACACACAGAGATAAATCTTTGGCAGATCTGTGGTTGCAGTGAAATCATGGACATATTGTTCCATTTGTACACAGCCACAAACCTGGCACTGATTGTCCACAATTTCACTACAACCACAGATCTGCCAAAGATTTATCTCTGTGTGTGACAGGGCCTTAAACCCTGGGGTTGCTCACCACCCTACCTATGCGCCAAGCAGGATACCTGACCCTGGCCGACTCTGACCCTTGGGGTTGCTCACCACCCTAGATAGGTTCTGCACCTATGCGCTGAGCCAGATACCTGACCCTAGGTATACCTAGTGCTGGACCCTAAATAGAGAGCAGGTGGGATAAGCTCTTCATCAACCCCACTAAACACTAACGGTGACACAGAGAGCACACAAATAGAGAAAGCACATGAACAACTTATCTCCATATGCCTCAGGAAGAAGTTCAGCAAAGAGCAGCAACGATTCTACAGATGAGTGCAAGCCGCCTGCTTGCATCCAGAGCTTATGAAGGAACTGAATATCACCAGGACAAATGAGAGTATTTAAATCCAAGGGAAAATACAGATGATTAGCAGCTGAAGGGAAGAGGAGCTCCGCAGGGTCCTAAAGGGAAAAGGATAAAAAGAGGAGATACCTCGTACACTGAATACTGACAGTAGGAATAATAGAAAATCAGGGAGCATTTTGTGCAGCTAAACATTGTGACCTTCTATTGCCAGACACCACAGGACTGATTTATCCGTGATACACCCGTGACAGTAACAAGCCTTGTTATATGACCAGGGATAATTAGACTGAGGATAGAGTTTTAAAGGCACATTTCCATGCTAGAAAAAAAATAAGAAAATACATTTTTACAGAATGAAAGACACCTAGTTGTCTCAAGGCTTTCTCACTTGGCCAGCCTCTGCTCTACACTGATGAGGGGCAAAGACCCTGAAACAGGTTTTATGTAGATGACTTGTTGCTTGGCTTGTTGAAGGGTCGAACATTGACTTATAAGGTGGACAACTCTACTTTTTGGTACTTGCAAGCGATTTACCTTTATTCTGCAGTAGTGTTATATAGAATATCATATTTTTGAAACTTTTAGTCTATACTAAACTCTTTAGCATATTTTTTAACATACTGTGCTTTGTCCTAGCCAAATCATTAAGAGAAATCCATTTTGTAGAAACTTCTGAAGAAATGGAAATTCTATAACTTCTCCCACAGTGTTACAAGTAATAAACCAACTGGTTATAATGGAGAATTATAAGACGAGACACCACTAGAAAGAATTTCTCTTGGCGTTCATTTTTGATTGTGCACCTCTAGACGTGTGGCGGCTTCGTAGACGACGTCTGAAAGGGACCTTGCACATATTGACCTTCCATTGTATCTTTCCGCAGCTGGGCTGCGTGCTGAATCATGTCGGGAGCATAATTGTCTTTCGATGAATTAAAGAAACAACAGCAGTAAGACAGCGCTTGTATGTCAGCCGCCGCAGCAGCGAGCTGATTTCACTTGCCTCGCAAAGTGCCATTTGACTCCCTAATGAAAGAGGATTAAAGAAATAGTGGCATAATTGAGGTTGAACAATATCTTTTGGAATGAATGAACAAACGGCATTTAATAGGTATTTGTGTGCACCCTCGCTCGTTCACTCTGAAAAGTAAATGGAGTCTGAGGATTTAGCAATGAAGCCTTCGCAGACAATGGGAAAGTCAATTTCCTTTCCTTGTGCAGTAATTAACCTTTCATGTAATCTCTTTCGGAGGTCATGTGGAGGCTAGCGCGCAAGTCATTGTTCCACGCAACCTTAAAATACATTTCGGCACAAGCCCGATACACTTGGCTGGCATTCTATTTACTGGAGATGGTATCGCCGGCCGATGGGCTCATTTTTGTTTTATTTGAAGATTTTCATGGCCGTTGGTCGAGTTTCTTCTGTTCATGGTACATTGGAGGCAAGTGTGGAGTGAAGAGTCATTGAGTTAAAGACATTTTGCTCTTCTGCTGTCATTTCTGCCTAGTTGCCTTTGTTTTATTGATACTGAGAAACTTTTTCTATGTGCCCAAATGTTTTTAACCTTAAAGGCATTGCCTGCTGCAAACTGTATCTTCTTCAGTGCTTAAATTGGGTAGGTGTTATGATTCAGGGACCGAGGAGGATCAGAAAAAGGACAAGAGAAACTAGGAAACCCAGAATGTTACCAGAGTGGTTGGAATCTCAGCGAACTGCAGACCTAACACAACTAGAAGTAGCCGTGGGATGTGCCTACGATGACCTGGTCACCTCGAACTAATTATTCCGACAGAGAGAAATGCAGGAAAAACTAATCTGCCTCGGAGCAGACCCCAAATATATAAATTGCCCCCACATGTAAAGATTACAGTGATGTAGGAAAACACAATACACAGGTAGAAAAACAGATTCAGCAATGATGAGGCCCAAACTATCTAAATAGGATAGGACAGAAAAGAGCACTGTCTGCAGCCATGCAATACCCTAGCAAAAGAACCAACACGCCTGAAATGGAAAAATACTGAGCCCACACGGACTCTCCCCCACTATATCAGGACTCTGGTGTTACCGGGATCCAAACAAACACTAACATAGTGGAGGGACTGAAATTAGTACAAAGCATGACAAAACACAATACATAGCAGAATATAGAGCAAGGTACACAGACATTCCCAGCAGGGAATGATCCAATTCCACCCAGAACTCCACACAGGCAAAATCAGGAAATAAACCTTAGTACCTTAAACAGAAAAACAACAAGAAAGTGGAAACCACCAGCAAAGGTACAAAGACCAAACTTATCTTAAAGGAGTTCTGGTAGACACAGAAGGAAGGGCTGGCTTCAGAATGTCCTTAGCACACAGGAGACAACATTGAGCACCGGCAAGGAACAAGAGAACACTACTCAGTTATGTAGGCCCAATCATAACAACATGATTGCCAATCATCCTCAGATGTCTTATTTCCATTCAGCAAGCCAACTCCACTACCAGCACTGACCACAAGAGGGAGCCCAAAACTGGAATCCAATCCAAATGAATTCACAACAGGTAGGTTTAGGAGAAAAGGGTGGAAGCTTTTATCACCATGGCCCTAAAGAATATCCAAGTGTTAAGGGGGGCATAATTTAGGGTGATGAAATCCAAGTTATGCATCCTCATCTTAAATCCGTCTGCTTCCAAATCATACCAGTCATTTGTCAGCATGCATGCTATTCCATTCTTCCACAAGACCAGTGATGTGTACACGGATCTAGATAGAAAATATGACTAGTTTAATTGAGGAAGTTAAGATGAGGATGCATAACATGGATTGCATTACCCTAAATTATGCCCTCCTTAACAAATGTCTCCCCACATTGGGCGCCATTTGTTAAGGGGGGCATAATTTAGGGTGATGCAATAGATATTCTGTGATAAAAGCTTCCGATGTCATCCACATTGCCGAGCAAAAATCTCACGCCTGCGCAGAGAACTCCCCAGTTCGCGCAGGTGCACCTCTGTTTTTGGCTCTGCCTGCAATAGGGCAGAGCGAGGTGCTCCACATTCATCAGTACAGGAAAAGGCGAAAGGAGGGACAGGAGGCGCAGAATAGGACGCCCATGGGACTGGACTTAACAATTTATATACAGGACGGGAGATTTTATAAACATTTTTATTGGGGCTAAAAATATTTTCCAAAATACAGATATTTTGTATTTTCTGGCTACCATATAAAAGGTAAAAAGACAAACAAACAAAATAAATAGTACTCCCCTCACTGCTCACCTGTCTGCCCGCTGTCCGATCTTTCACGCCTCTTCTTTCTGCCATCGAAAGCCGAATTTCCCGTGTCTTCCCTCAAGGCTAGAGCTTTTGGTCACTGCAAAAATAAAGAGTCGTAAGGTCATGATATAGGAATGTCTGAGGCTTGTTCGCAGCCGGACGTCTGGGCGTATTGTGAAGACTCTTCAGATGCGGCGTGCAATGGCGTAAGAATCAGACGCAAAAGACTTGAGCAGGGGCGGCCAAATAGGTGAATATTGAGGTATTAGGTTTATTTTTCTATTTTACACCCTATATTTATTATGCTCTGGGGACTTTTCTCGGAAAATAATTTAACTGCAAATCAAATTTCCTGGGAAAATCATTGTGATTTGGCGAATTCAAATTTTGACATATCTAAATGGTGCCCATGCAAAATGAATACACTATATACTGTATTTTTCGTATTATAAGACGCACTTTTACTCCCAAAAATTTGGGAAGAAAATGAGGCTTGCGTTGTATAATCCGAATGTAGCTTACCGGGAGGTGGTGAAGAGGGGTTGCAAGAGACCGGGGTGATGCTGAGGGCTGCGGGCGCTGCTGTGCTGGGGCTGTGGGAACTGGTGTGCTGGGGCTGCATGTGCTGGTGTGCTGGGGCTGCGGGCACTGCTGTGCTGGGGCTGCAGGTGCTGCTGTGCTGGGGCTGCGGATGCTGCTCTGCTGGGGCTGCAGGAGCTGCAGTGCTGGGGCTTCACACGCTACTGTGCTGGGGCTGCACGTATTACTATGCTGGGGCTGTGGGCACTGCTGTGCTGGTGCTGCGGACACTCCAGTGCTGGGGCTGCGCGCGCTGAGGTGCTGAGGTTGCGGGTGCTGCATCACTGGGGCTGCAGGCGCTGCTTTGCTGGGGCTACGGGCGCTGAAGTGCTGGGGCTGCACACGCTGCTATGCTGGGGCTGCGGGTGCCTGTGAAGCGGCAAGGGCCATCTTGAAAGTGTCAGGGGTGCGGGCCTCAAAAAATGGTGCCCAAAGTTCGTAAGTGCGCAGATGGTGCTCTCGGCTCAAGATCTCATCTGCACACGAGCCGCCTCCGGGCGCCATTTTTTTTAAACCCGCACCGCCGACAGTCTGTGGATATTGCCTGCCTCACACCACCTGCAGGGAGCATCTGTGACATCCGCCGCACCGCCCTACTCCACCACCGCCCATGCCTCCTGTGACCCACTCAATCACATCCGCCGCCCCTCCCCCGGTAAGATACCACCGAATTATAAGACGGATCCCCTTTTTGTTTTTATCTTTTTTTTCCTCTAAATGTGGGGTGCGTCTTATAATCCGGTGCGCCTTATAAACTGAAAAATATGGTACTCCTATACCTGACTTTTGCCATTCCAGCGATGCCGGCACTGTGGTGCCACTCGCATGACATTATTGCCATTGATGGGCTAAAGTGCTCAAACCTCCTTCAGAAGAAACTCATGATGTCTCATGGAAGTGTGAACGTTGCAAATTATAGGCTGCAGCATTCACGTGACACAACATTGTCATGCAATCTCCGGCAAGCTCATCGCCAACATCGCATATGGTGTTTTTATTTTATATATGGAACTCCTGCATTTAAGAAAGCGCTTTCCATACAGTGGAGAACTCCTTGAAAAGGGCCAACAAAACATTCCTTTTCTTCAATAGTCTTCGAAAGATCCTCATGGTTGATATACTTATCTGCTGATGGATCATAGAGAGACAACTGAGGAGATAGGTTTGCATTATGGCTGTCACGAATATGTCACGGCCTAATGTGATCTCAGAGGGATCTGGGAACAGAAAGTCACATGTATTGTTGATCACAGATCCGCTTTACTGCCCGCTCATCATTTACCATGAGTTAGAGCATATTTAATTCCATCTGGTGCTGAAGGGTTTAAGGTTCCTTTCTATACTGCTTTGATCTAACAGGTAGTTGTAACCTCAGCAGCAGCCAAGACCTTCCACTATAGATATCCACTCCTCAGTATGCCGGCTATAGTTCATTCTATACTGTCCATTTTGAAGGAGCCTGTCTCTGGAGAAGCTGAGGTGTTCATTTCCATATCAGCTGAGAAGTTTCCTGCTGGAGAAGCCTCCTGTATTTATCATCAGTTTTCCTCTCTCCAGGTTCTATCTCTAATTTTCAGTTGTCTCTGAGCTAGCGGATGGAGACTAGCTGCTATGATGTCTCCCATACACAGCACACACAGACATGAGGGATTCCTGCTCTTTTGTAACTATGTAATATTTTCTAAAGAACTAGCAGACTAGAGTACAATAAACAGCAGTACAAGCAGTGTAGCTGTGAATCCAGCTCTGTCGTGAGAAATAACACTTACAAGATATAATCAGCATAGAAGACTGTTGTGAATACATTTTCCAGTTTGGGGCTCCCTCTTGTGGTCAGTGCTGGTGGTGCAGTTGATTTGTGGAATGAAAGCCACACACCTGTGGAGGACTGGCAATCAGGGTCAGATTGGGCTATATAGCTGAGTAGTTTTCTCCTGTTACTTGCCGGTGCTTAATGGATATCCTGTGTGTTAAGGACATTCTGAAACCAGCCCTGCTCTCTACCAGAACTCCTCTGAGATAAGTTGGTCTTTGTACCTCTGCTTATTGTTTCCCTTTTCTTGTTGTTTTTTCTGCTTTGATACTAATGCTTGAGTCCTATTTTGTCGGTGTGGAGTTCTTGGTGGAATTGGATCATTCCCTGCTGGGAGTGGCTGTATATTTAGCTCCATGATTCTGCAATGTATTGTGTTTTGTCATGCTTGGTATTAAATTCAGTCCCTCATCTATATTAGTGTTTTTGGATCCCAGTAACATCAGAGTGCTGATATAGTGGGGGAGAGGCCGTTTGGTCTCAGGGTTTTTCCATATCAGACGTGCTGGTATATATTAGGGTTTGTACGGCTGCAGACAGTGCTCTTTCCTATCCTTTCTTATAAAGATAGTTTGGGCTTCACCTTTGCTGAACTTGGTTTTCTAGCTTTGTATTGTGTTTTCCTATATCACCATAGTCTTTACATGTTGGGGGCTATCTATATCTTTGGGGATTGCTCCGAGGCAGATTAGCTTTTCTTATATTTCTATCTGTAAGAATATTTAGTTCTCCAGCTGTGTCGAGACGACAAGGTCATCGTAGGCTCGTCCCACGACTACTTCTAGTTGTGTGTCAGGATTAGGTCTGCAGTCCGTTAAGGTTCCAGCCACTCTGGTTACTTTTTGGGTTTCCGCATTTTTTGATCCTCCTCGGTCCCTGAATCATAACAGAATACAATATAGTAATGAGCAGAGTAGATATGCATACAACTATGTGGTGAGAAAGAACACTTACAAGAGATAATCAGTATAGAAGACATTATAGTAATGAGCAGAGTAGCTGTGAATACAACTATGTGGTGAGAAAGAACACTTACAAGAGATAATCAGTATAGAATACATTATAGTAATGAGCAGAGTAGCTGTGAATACAACTATGTGGTGAGAAAGAACACTTACAAGAGATAATCAGCATAGAAGACATTATAGTAATGAGCAGAGTAGCTGTGAATCCAACTATGTGTTGAGAAAGAACACTTACAAGAAATAATAAATTACAGTAATAAGCAGAATAGCTGTGAATCTAGCTCTGTGGTGAGAAAGAACACTTACAAGAGATAATCAGCATAGAAGACATTATAGTAATGAGCAGAGTAGCTGTGAATACAACTATGTGGTGAGAAAGAACACTTACAAGAGAAAATCAGCATAGAAGACATTATAGTAATGAGCAGAGTAGCTGTGAATACAACTATGTGGTGAGAAAGAACACTTACAAGAGATAATCAGTATAGAAGACATTATAGTAATGAGCAGAGTAGCTGTGAATACAACTATGTGGTGAGAAAGAACACTTACAAGAGATAATCAGCATAGAAGACATTATAGTGATGAGCAGAGTAGCTGTGAATACAACTATGTGGTGAGAAAGAACACTTACAAGAGATAATCAATTACAGTAATGAGCAGCGTAGCTGTGAATCCATCTCTATGGGAAAAAATAACAGTTACAAGAGATAATTAAAGAAGACATTACAGTAATAAGCAGAGTAGCTGTGAATCCAGCTCTGTGGTGAGAAAGAACACTTACAAGAGATAATCAGCATAGAAGACATTACAGTAATGAGTAGAGTAGCTGTGAATCCAGCTCTCAGTTGAGGTCAAGTACGAGAAGCAGCATTGATGACACTGTATAGCAGTAATACGCATTGTTGCTGTGAGTCCAGCCTTGGTGTAAAATAAAGACACTTACTAGAAAGATACAATTACTTTGTTTCTCTCTGCCTTTCTCTTTCCTGCTGCTCCTTCCTCCTCCTCCCTTCTCCAGTTTTTCAGTGATTGATGTGTTGAGGAGGCAGCCGGAGAATCAGTTATTAAATGGAGAAAGAAGCAGATTTCTCTAATAAGACAAATTACAAAGTTTCTTATTTTTGCTTGTAGTATTGATTTTTTTCAATGCGCTGTTTATGAGACTGTGGCCAATTACAGCTATTTTTTTTCTCTTTACAGGTAAGAACCTTTCCTGTTTAATATTTGATATTTCGGTTTCATCTTTCGGTGAGTAAAGAACCTTCACAATACGTATGTGTGCTGCTATCATAGTATCACTACACTGTAACTGAATGACGGCACTATTATTAGGACGCTCTATTCTTCCTGACACAAGGAATAACAAGGCTTCAATTCTGGAGATTAGAAATGAGTTTTTTTGTTGTTGTTTTTCTTAATTTTCCAATTCTCAGAAATTTTTTTTTAATTTTTTTTATTTTTTTTAAATTTGATCAATTTGCCATGAATCGAAAAGATTGCCAATAACGGGACTGATGTAGAGGCAGCACCATGCATGGCAAATACTACACAAAAAAGGAACAAAAATGCTGATACATCTCAAACTATATAGTTAAAATTCAATTTTATTGTTAAAAAAGATATGAATGAATAAGACAACCAATGATTAGTGGCGTCAAAATTGCCAGCAGGAGAGACGGAAAAATAAAAAACTACCGGCATATATGACATATGGTCAGTAATGGTGTGTGATTACAGAACACTACAGAGTGGAATGACTATAGAATATATTGTATCACATAGGAGTAATAGAATTCATGCAAAAACATATGCTCTAAATATTAAGTACATAATATATGTTAGTATAATATAATACATGAATAGTAGAGTGCAGTGTCCTAGAACATACCTAGCACCAACCCCAATGCACGTTTCGCCAAAACCTTCATCTGGGGATTTGACGTCTGGAAAAGCCCCAGATGAAGGCTCCCTGCACTCATGTGTGATACAATATATTCTTTTGTTATACCCCTCTGTAGTGTTGTAGAATCACACACCATTACTGACTGTCTGTCATATAGAGCTTTTATTGCTTCCTCCTTTCCTGTTGGTAATTTTGTAGGTTGGAAAAAAAGTAAGAACTAAATTAATACTTTGGTGAAGTACCCATTGAAATTCTGATGGTATTCAGTCTTTTTGGGCTTTTTGGGAGTCTATCACACGGCACATTTAGAATTGGAAATCTTTGCCCCGTCTTCCTTGCAGTAGCTTCAAATCTGTCAGATTGTGGGGACATCTCCTGCATACAGCGCCCCCTTCAGATTGCCCCTTAGAATCAGGTGTGGGATCTGACTGGTCCATTTCTAGACTGTGGTCTTCTTTTGGTGAAGTAATTCTTTTGTTGATTTGGAGATTTGGAGGTCACTTAGAGTAATTGTTGTGAAATTTCTCTTCAACTTCAACTTTGTAGCAGAAACCTGTAGTTTTCTTTTTGCAAAAGTATCTATTCATAAGTCTCTCCAGCTTGATTAAAGGCCCAGTTCCAGATGCCAAAAAAGCACAATGTGGCCTCCACCATGCCTCACTTTGGGTATGTATGTATATATGAACATAGGACCGGCACGCCAAAACTTGCAGCAATCTTTAGGATTTCTCATCACTGTGGGTATGGTGGTCTTCTAGTGATGGGCTGTGGTGACATTGCATGAAACATACCTTTTAGAATTATGGCCAAAAAATTCCCCCTTGATCTCATCAGATTAAAACATGTTTTCCCACATCCTTTAGCAGACTTGATGTAGGTTTTGTTAAAACTCAGCTGAGTCTGGATTTTTTTTCTGTGTAAATAAAGGATTCCATTTTGCCACCCAACCCCACAGGCTAGACACATGAAGAATATGGAAGATTGTTGTCACATGCAGTACACAGCCAGTACTGCACAGAAATTCATGCAGCTCCTTTAATGTTACTGTAAGTCTCTTAAGTAAAAAAGTTCACTGCACACTCAAATTGAAGATGGAAGAATTTATGTTTTTTTGTACAGATGGACAGAAAAAAAAGGCAGGGGAGTTTCGACAATAGGGGACGTTTCGACCCTCTTGGGTCTTCTTCACAATGTCGCTTTACAGTAAATAGGTAGAAGATACTCATGTGCCTATATCCAACTTGTCAGGGGAGAGGGAGTGCCCTCTGCCCATTTACTATTAAGCAACATTGTGAAGAAGACTCCCCTGCATCTTTTTCTGTCCAGTATATGTCTGTACCAATAAACACGAATCCTTGCATCATAAACATTTCTACTTAAGATGTACAGGATTGCATATCCTGTCTACCTTCTATAATGTAAGTCTCTTGGAAGTCTCTCAGACCAATTTTCTTGTCTTTTCATCAATTTTTGAGGGGCATTCAGTCTTACGTCACAAAAGTTTAAGCCACTTGTTGATGATGTCTACACCGTGGTCCGTGGAATATCTAATACCTTGGAAATGTTGTTGTCCCGTGATTGATAACTTTTAGCAATGAGATCCCTTTGCTGTGTTGTCAGCTGTTTACGGACAATGGCTTTTGCGGTAAAATGCAACTCAGAAAACTTCCGGAAAATGCTCCTAGAACAGTTGAACTTTTTATTGATTTAATTAAAATCCCTGTAAATGATTGCGGCCGTGCACTGACTACTATGTAACACAAGGGGAAATGTGATTGGCTGATAATGAGCAAGCCTAAATTAAAGAGGGTGTTCACAATTACGCAACCATAATATTTTAGTTTAGTTAATTTTATCCCGTATCCCACCCCCCCAATATATATACTGTCTCAGCTTTTATACATGCTATGAAGGTATCCTGTGATTGGTGGCATCACACCATGTGATTCAAAGGCTGCATAGACGGATTTTAACGGGGACTCCTGGTGGCTAGGCACGCACGGGGAACAGGTCCCTAGAGTAGACGTCCATTTATTGTTCTGCTAAACCTGCCGGTGAGAGGAACCACAAGTCCCTCACCAACCAACTAGAGTCCGAGCCTCAGCAGCAATGAGGGGGCCCATAAGGAAGATCGAGCCTGGAGCCATCTACCTTGGTCCACGCTGCCGGCAAACGAGCCAAAAAGGGGAGAAAAGGCAGAAGCGACTTCCCTGGATGAATCCCACGGGACTTCAAGTCAGGGGTTATCCGAAACAAGAAGTGCTAGGAAGGCAAGATAACGGTTACCCTTAGACCAGCCTGAAGGAGTTCCTGGTTCCACCTGGTTTGTCTCAGCATCGCAAAAACCATCTGAACGTGAGTAAACAAGTTGAAAGACATCTTGGACTGTGCCTGAGTTATTCTGCGACCTGTAGTTCCACACACCCGTGCCCCTGGGGCCAGCCTCACTCACGGGAGGCCACACCATCAGACTGCAGACTCCATCAGCCCCAGACGCTCGTTAAACCCGCAGTGGCGGTCACCCCTCACCCTGACCGCAAACCGTGAGTGGTATCACGACTCCCATGTAAATAAACCTGACATACCTGCCACCAGAAGTACCCAGAAGAAGAAGACCATGCGGCGTCCCTGAAGGTGGAGTGATGTCCCTGAGGCGACCGCTGCAGGTGGGCAACACCATCGCCAAGCATGTACACTATATAGGGGGCTATGTGAGGGCTTCTTTTGTATATAGGAGGCTATGTGAGGGCTCACGTTGTATATAGGAAGCCATATGGGGGCTCATGCTATATATAGGAGGCTATGTGTGGGCTCATACTGTATATAAGGTTGTTGTGTTGGGGCTCATACTGTATATAAGGGCTATTTGGGGATTCTTGAATAGGGGCTATTTGGGGGCTCATACTTATATAGGAGGATGTGTTAGAGCGCCTGCTGTAGATCAGAGGCTATGTGGGGGCTCATGCTGTGAAAAAAATAGGCGCAAATAGGGTCTTATCCGGTATACAGGTGTGGGGTGAATGTTAGAAAAACACTCACCTTATCACGTTGTGCCAGTCAGGCTGTAATATTCCCTGTATATTGTCCTGATGAAGGGGACGGATATGTCCCTGAAACGCGTAGACCTGTGAAAATAAAAGGGATTCATTTTTACTCCTCGCATTATTGTGGTTTGGGCGCGGTATTTAAACCTGCTTTCCTCTACACTCAAATTATCTCATACTGTATATAAGAAGTTATGTAGGGGCTCCTTGTGTATGTAGGAGGCTATGTGGGGCCCATATTGTATATAGGGGCAGATGTGAGGGCTTATCCTGTACATAGGAAGCTATGTGGGGGCTCATATTGTATATAGGGGCAGATGTGAGGGCTTATCCTGTACATAGGAAGCTATGTGGGGGCTCATATTGTATATAGGAAGCTATGTGGGGGCTCATATTGTATATAGGAAGCTATGTGGGGGCTCATATTGTATATAGGGGCAGATGTAAGGGCTCATCCTGTACATAGGAACTATGTGGGGGCTCATGTGTATATAGGAAGGTATGTGGGGACTCATACTGTATATAGGAGGCTATGTGGGGGCTCATACTGTATATAGAAGGCTATGTGGGGGCTCTTACTGCATATAGGAGGCTATGTGGGGGCTCATACTGTATATAGGAGGCTATGTGATGGCTCATACTGTATATAGAAGGCTATGTGGGGGCTCTTACTGCATATAGGAGGCTATGTGGGGGCTCATACTGTATATAGGAGGCTATGTGATGGCTCATACTGCATATAGGAGGCTATGTGGGGGCTCATACTGTATATAGGAGGCTATGTGAGGGCTCATACTGTATATAGAAGGCTATGTGGGGGCTCTTACTGTATATAGGAGGCTATGTGGGGGCTCATACTGTATATAGGAGGCTATGTGAGAGCTCATACTGTATATAGGAGGCTATGTGGGGGCTCATACTGTATATAGGAGGCTATGTAGGGGCTCATACTGTATATAGGAGGCTATGTGAGAGCTCATACTGTATATAGGAGGCTATGTGGGGGCTCATACTGTATATAGGAGGCTATGTGAGAGCTCATACTGTATATAGGAGGCTATGTGGGGGCTCATACTGTATATAGGAGGCTATGTAGGGGCTCATACTGTATATAGAAGGCTATGTGGGGGCTCATACTGTATATAGGAGGCTATGTGGGGGCTCATACTGTATATAGGAGGCTATGTGATGGCTCATACTGTATATAGAAGGCTATGTGGGGGCTCTTACTGTATATAGGAGGCTATGTGGGGGCTCATACTGTATATAGGAGGCTATGTGGGGGCTCATACTGTATATAGGAGGCTATGTAGGGGCTCATACTGTATATAGAAGGCTATGTGAGGGCTCATACTGTATATAGGAGGCTATGTGGGGGCTCATACTGTATATAGGAGGCTATGTGATGGCTCATACTGTATATAGAAGGCTATGTGGGGGCTCTTACTGTATATAGGAGGCTATGTGGGGGCTCATACTGTATATAGGAGGCTATGTGATGGCTCATACTGTATATAGGAGGCTATGTGGGGGCTCATACTGTATATAGGAGGCTATGTGGGGGCTCATACTCTATATAGGAGGCTATGTGGGGGCTCATACTGTATATAGAAGGCTATGTGGGGGCTCATACTGTATATAGGAGGTTATGTGGGGGCTCATGTTGTGAGCAGTAGCAGGGTCGGAGAGGTGAGCGGAGGGTGAGTATAATGCTTTGTTTTATTTGTTACATATTATGTTTATTATGCTTTATGGTCTGCAGAAACCCCACAACATAACATTGGGCATTATGTTAGCGGACACTAGCTTCTGCCCCTTTGTCCGCTGGTGATTTAATGTTATATATTGATGGAGTTGGACATTGCAGTGGTTGGTGGTTTGTAGATTGATTTCTATGCAGTATATCTACAATATGTGATACATGTATCACTAGATGAGAGCTCTATAGAATGAGCAGGAATATCCCCCTGATATTCTAAAATGTGATAACATTTGATGGGGGGATAAGTTACTGATTGCTGGGAGTTGACCCCATAGACTCCCAGGGACCTTGATAACCCCAGATCGAGGGGGGGGGGGAATAACTTTATTTTCTGGAACAAAACATTATTGAAAATCTTGCGTTAAACTATTTCGATCCATCTTTTCATGTCAATATATTTCTAAATATGGCAGGTTAGCATTGCAATCATCTCAGTATCAAGAGCTTAGGGTTAAAGTGAAAGGTAATACCTCAATTAAAGGGATGATCCAATCTCCCAACATTCATTTTTGGCATGTTTACGCAATTCCTTAGGCAGATTCTGTTTGGCCCCGATAAAATTTGGTCTAATTTGTAAGGGCCACAAAAAAGACTCAAGTCTTCTCACCTTTCGTAGGATCGTCACTTACCTCCAGTAGTATCTCGCCCGTTCCTCCACTCCCTCCCTGAAGTCTTCAGCTCTTCCATACATGACTAGGCCTCACTCATGCGGTTGCTTTGAGCATGTGCTACAATATGGTTTTTGGTCACAAAGAGGACAAAAAGAGCATCTCTGCACCCCACATGACCACATGAAGCCAGTGCCAGAAGATCCAAAGATCGTAGGAAGTGGGAAGAGGACTGGTGTCACGGGTGACAGACAGTCCTATGGTGCCCGGCTATAAAAGATCGCAATCTTTGGCTGTGCAAACTCCTTCCTGACCTTCTATTATGACTGCTTGGTGTATTTGGTATCCTATGTATCTCCTCTACTTGGTTTTCATCCTTTACCCTTTAGGACCCTGCAGAGTTCCTCACCCTTTTAGAGGGTTTTTACATCAGCATGTCCCTTTGTGTCTTTATATACCCTCATTCCTCTTTACTCTGTGCTGGTGATAGGTCTAATACCCTTAACGAGTATTCAGTGCAAGCAGTTTGTTTGTATTCAGCTGTAGAAACCTTTTTGTTTGCAGTTCCTTTCCCTGAGTCACATTTAAATAAGTTACTTGTTTTATTTCTCTCTATTTGTTATCCCTGGGTCTTCTTTAGAGCTTAGTGGGGTTGACTAAGTGCTCATACCATCCACTTCCTACCTAGGGCCTATATCAGGGTCAGCCAGGGTCAGGTATCCTGCTCGACGTATTGGTGCGGAACCTATCTAGGGTAGTGAGCAAAGCCTGGGGCCAGCGATAGGCTTGGTCGGGGGTCTCTCCCCTGTGTGTGCTCCCTGTGTCTTATTTAGAGCTTAGTGGGGTTGACTAAGTGCGCATCCCATCCGCTCCCTACCTAGGGCCTATGTCAGGGTCAGTCAGGGCCAGGTATCCTGCTCGGCGTATAGGTGTGGAACCTGTCTAGGGTGCTGAGAGGGGCCAGTGGTAGGCTTGGGAGGGGGTCTCTCCCGTGTGTGTGCTCCCCGTGTCTTCTTAAAAGCTTAGTGGGGTTGACTAAGCGCACATCCCATCTGCTCTCTACTTAGGGCCTATGTCAGGGTCAGCCAGGGACAGGTTTCCTGCTTGGCGTATTGGTGAGGAACCTATCTACGGTAGTGAGGGAAGCCAGGGACCAGTGGTAGGCTCTCCCCTGTGTGTGCTCCCTGTGTCTTCTTTAGAGCTTAGTGGGGTTGACTAAATGTTCATTCCATCCGATCCCTAGCTAGGGCCTATGTCAGGGTCAGCCAGGGCCAGGTATTCTGCTCGCCGTATAGGTGTGGATCCTATCTAGGGTGCTGAGAGGGGCCAGTGGTAGGCTTGGTTAGGGGTCACCATCTCCTCCTTACCTAGGCACAGGGTTTCCCTTCTCCCATTCACTTGGTACTTGGGTCGGAAAGCTCCTCCTTCCTCCTCCACGCTCTCTGCACAGTGACGGCAGCACGTCATGGAGCATGCTCAGTACACCACCCCACAGAGACTCACATATAATGGGATAATGTACTCTGACCTTAGCAGACATCACTCAGCAGCGAGTATCAGACAAGAAAGGATGGGAAAGATCATCTCAGAAGACAATATCACATAATATGGCCACATCATAAAGAAGCAAACATTCTATACAGCAGACGCATGCCACATTAGTCTATAGAGGCCAATTAATGTGAAACAAGCCGATCAGTACGTGATGGGAGTTTTCCATCCACTGTTCCCACTTTACACGTTTATGGCCCTCGGGGACTGAAAAAGCATCAATTATTGCACATTGCTGTATTTCTGTACTTAGGAACTAATGACTTATAGATCGCACGTCCTTCATTAACCACTCAATACATAAAGGACAACAAAAAAGTTCAGATGAAAGTTAAAGCAAAAAAAAAAAACAACAAAAAACATTTTAGTTTCCATGACAATAAGAGCGGAGAACAGAGTCTGCCGCCAGTTAGGCTCTCTCGTCCTTCTCCCGCTAATGGGCGGCCATTAGGGCTTCAGTGCCGGCTGCCTTGATTGCAGCGTCACCTGCTGATTTCAACACTTTTTAATCATCTGCAACAACCAAGTCTGGAAAAGTCAAGTTGGTGCTGCTAGAAATGGCAATAAGTGGTGTAGATAGTAAAGGGTTATGCCAAACTGGGCAAGGTATTTATAGGATAGGTGATAATCTGATGATAAAACATTGGGGACTTCCACTGATGCTGGTACAACGGCTCTGAGAAACATCATTATGACGGCGTCTGCGCATGCATATCACCACCCTCATATTCATTTTACTGGTGCTTCTTCAAAGTGTAAGCAAAATACTCTACTTCTATGCCTTTGGAACTCCAAATTAATAAGATTTCTTTTACAAGCGCTTAGAGAAATCAATACAGCACACAACATCTAGGGTGTACTGAAAGTTTCTGTTTTATTACATCATGTGACCAGTTTATATAGTATCCCAAACAAAGAATTAATAAGATTTGTTTTCCAAGCGCTTGGAGAAATCAATACAGCACACACCATCTATGGTGTACTGAAAGTTTCTGTTTTATTATATCATGTGACCAGTTTATATAGTATCCCAAACAAAGAATGAATAAGATTTGTTTTACAAGCGCTTGGAGAAATCAATACAGCACACACCATCTATGGTGTACTGAAAGTTTCTGTTTTATTATATCATGTGACCAGTTTATATAGTATCCCAAACAAAGAATGAATAAGATTTGTTTTACAAGCGCTTGGAGAAATCAATACAGCACACACCATCTATGGTGTACTGAAAGTTTCTGTTTTATTACATCATGTGACCAGTTTATATAGTATCCCAAACAAAGAATTAATAAGATTTGTTTTACAAGCGCTTGGAGAAATCAATACAGCACACACCATCTATGGTGTACTGAAAGTTTCTGTTTTATTACATCATGTGACCAGTTTATATAGTATCCCAAACAAAGAATGAATAAGATTTGTTTTTCAAGCGCTTGGAGAAATCAATACAGCACACACCATCTATGGTGTACTGAAAGTTTCTGTTTTATTACATCATGTGACCAGTTTATATAGTATCCCAAACAAAGAAATTACCATGCACCAATAAGAGCCGCAGGGGTGTGTGTAGAAATGTGAAACTTCCCCTTCCATCAGTGTTATCTGAACCCTATGACATCATTCAGTTATAAGACAATATGGTTGTGTGAATTACATCAGACGTTAAGGGGTGTTTTGGGGGCTAATAAAGTGGTGAAGGAGGGTGTTTTTTTGTGTTTTATTTAAAAGAATTGTTTCCGCTTTTGTGTTTATTTTCACATACGATGGGTGGTCTCATAGATGCATCCCATTACTAATCTAAGGCTTAGTGGAAGCTGTAGGCTGCCATTAAACTCCTATATTACCCCGATTGCCACCGCACCAGGGCAATCGGGAGTAGCCAGGTAAAGTGCTGGGATTGTTGCTCTAATGGACGCGGTAATCCTGGGCAGCTGCAGGCTGCTATATTTAGGCTGCGGGGCTCACAATAACCATGGGTCTTCAAAGCCTGAGAATACCAGCTCCCAATTGTCGGGCTTTATCATGCCTGGGTATCAAAATTGGGGAACCACATGCTGTTTTTTTTTAATTATTTATTTAAAGATTTTTTTTTTTAAAAAGCCTCATGCAGTCCCTGTTATTCTGATACACAGCCAAGATAAGCGCACGACTAGGGGCTGTAGCCTGTTGCAATAGCTTTAACAGTGGTGGGGATCATAATATGGGGGGAACCTATTCCAATTGTTTTATTTATTTTTACTGTACGCTATAGACTCACAGACAGCGCCTGTGATTGGAAGCATCAGACAAGCTGTCACTCAGCATGGGGGCACGTCTGACTGCAACCAATCACAGACACCAATAGGTGGGGAAAGCAGTGCATATGCATGAGCCTAATGCGCAGCCCCAGAAGTGAATGGGCGGCTGCCAGAGCACTTACAGCCTCGGTAAGTATGAAGCACTGTTTGCTTTAATATTTTTTGCTTTATTTTTCCTTTATTTTTTTGTATTTCCCAAGTGACGGACTCCGATCATTAGCCAGAGTTCCCTGAGAATTCTGGGCCTGGTCTGGCACTCAGATACTTTTGAAACTGCGCGGATCCAGAGTTTTACAGTCCACGTCTACCCATTACTAATAATAATATGATGATCAAACAATGGAAACCTCCAGTGATGCTGGTAATGCGTCTGTGAAAAAAACTATTATAACAGAGTCTGCGCATGCGCATCACCACTCACATATCCATTTGTGGTAATTCTTCATTGCCTCATTGTCTTAACTGGAAGTATACAGATGGATAACATGCAAAAGATTAATTAAATGGTGATTTATTAAAGGTTTATTCCCAACCGTGCAAGGTATTAATAGGATAGGGGATAGATTGATGATCAAACAAGAGGAACTTCCACTGATGCTGGTAACACGGCTCTTAAAATCATCAGTTTGACGGAGTCTGCGCATGCACTTCACCACTTTGCAATGTCTGCCCTTGACCACAGACTCAGGATGACTGTCACAGACAGACTAGTCGGCAGGATCTCAAGAACCCTAAAACCCTTTAACCCCTGTACAGGGATTTGGAATTACACAAGGTCCAGGAGATCGCTGCTTTTGGAAGCCTGCAATCCAGAAAAGAGTGGTTGTGAGGCAGGGTCCAAACCAGGAGGCACAAAAAGGGACAAAATCGGCAGGCAGGAGCGTAGTCAGGAAATCAGGCAGAGGTCAAAACTGGAGATGGCAGAGAGGTACAAAAACAGCAGGCAGGAGGGTAGTCAGGTATCAGGCAGAGGTCAAAACTGGAGATGGCAGAGAGGTACAAAAATGGCAGGCAGGAGCGTAGTCAGGAAATCAGGCAGAGGTCAAAACTGAAGATGGCAGTGAGGTACAAAAACAGCAGGCAGAAGTGTAGTCAGAGAACAGGCAAGGGTCAAACACTGGGATCAATAGTCAGAACAGACAGGAACCAGACAGTAGCAGGGAAAGAAAACTATACCTGGCAGGGTCCAGCAGAAAGGAGGAGGAATAAAAGGGTGTGGTGTCTTCCCATTGACTGTAGCTGAACTGTGGTAACTTCAGCTGGAAGACACACGCCACCTACAGTCAGCCAATGGTACTGCAGATCCAAGGGAACCCAGCTTAGTGGATGAGCGGAGCTTGCGCCAACCAGAGCCACTGGCACTGACTCTTCTCCTATCACCAGCACTGTCCATGGTGTAAATACAACCGCGAATGGTGACCGAAGCAGAAGTCGCAGGAGCAGACTCTAGTGAGGACGTGACACACTCTCATATCAATTTTGGGGTAATTCTTCACTGGCTAATTGTCTTAATTGGAAGCATACAGCTTGATAACATGCAAAAGATTAATTTAATGGTGATTTATTAAATGGTTGTTTCCAACCGGGCAATGGGAAACTCCACCGAACCTCCACTGATGCTGATAAGACGACTCTGAAACACACCATATTGATGGACTCTGCGCATGCGCATCGCCACTCTTGTATCCATTTTTGGGTAATTCTACAATGCCTGATTGTCTTCATTGGGAGTATACAGATGGATAATATGCAAAACATTAGTTAAATGCTGATTTATTAAAGGATTATTCCAAAAATCACTGTACAAAAGATATTGACTCCCAATATATAGTCAATTTACCATTCTATTCCTGCTAAGTAATGGAGGCACATGGACGACTCTGCGGAAAGTCTGCACCATTCCTCTCCCACCTCTCCCTCAACCGGTGTCTGGCAGGGACGTGAAAGAATAATTGCACATTAATCACTTAATACATGAATGTATCAGAGGAGAGAAAACGACGAAAGTTCTGAAATTGAGTTTATTAAACTATTGAAAGAATGTATCAAGTTAATTAGCAATTTAGCAACCTGAGAAGTAAATCAATGACATCATCAACAAATCATTGACATCATCAACAAATCAATGACATCATCAACGAATCAATGACATCATCAACAAATCAATGACATGATCAACAAAACAACGACATCATCAACAAATCAATGACATCATCAGCAAATCAATGACATGATCAACAAATCAATGACATCATCAAAAAATAACCAAATGAATCAAATACATCAACAATATTGAATGAAAATGATGTTAGTTCATTAAATCAGCGAGAGAATCAATATATAAATTAATAACTAAGTCAATTAGTCAATAAATAAATTACAATGATCAGTAAACAAATAAGTGAATTAAAGATTAAAGACTGAATCAATACGTGAATTAATCATTAAATCCATCAACAAATCAATAAAAATAACCATGAAATTAATAAAATACTGAAATGCATAAACCAATGAATGAACAATTTATGAATATATTATTGAATGAATATATCAACAGATAAACAAAGAAATCCAATCAATGATTCAATTAATCATTACATGAATGCGTCAATGAATGAATCCAAGAAATTAATCAATGAACGCATGAACTTAACTTAAATGAATAATAAACAAATAAAAAAAGAAATTAAGAAATTAAATAACAGAATGAATCCATGAATCAATTACGCAATGACGTTAATTAATATATTAATGAATTGGTAAATAAATCAGTACAGGAACGAATGAACGAGTCAATGAATAAATGAATAAAGATATTGATTACTCAGTTAAGTTAATGGGTTTAGTAGCAAATGAGTTTGTAAAATGAATCGATGGATCAAATAAATGAGTCAGTCAGTGAATAAATGAAAGGAATTAAATCCTCAAATCACAGATTGAATGAATACATGAAATCACAGATTGAATGAATAAATGAATCAAATCACACATTGAATGAATGAATGAATGAATACATCAAATCACAGATTGGATGATTGAATAAATGAATACCTCAAATCACAGATTGATTGAATGAATGAATAAATACATCAAAACACAGATTGAATGAATTAATGAATAAATCAAATCACAGATTGAATAAATGAATGAATACATCAGATCACAGAATGAATACATTAGATCACAGATTGAATGAATACATCAAATCACAGATTGAATAAATGAATGAATACATCAGATCACAGAATGAATACATTAGATCACAGATTGAATGAATACATCAAATCATAGATTGAATGAATGAATTCATGTATCAAATCACACATTGAAGGAATGAATGAATACATCAAATCACAGATTGAAAAAGATGAATGAATTAATGAATATATAAAATCACAGATTGAAGGAATGAATGAATACCTCAAATCACAGATTGTTTGAAGGAATGAATAAATACATAAAATCACAGATTGAAAGAATGAATGAATATATAAAATCACAGATTGAAGGAATGAATACCTCAAATCACAGATTGATTGAATGAATGAATGAATATAGCAAATCACAGATTGATTGAATGAATTAATACATCAAATCACAGATTGATTGAATGAATGTATGAATACATCAAATCACAGATTGAATAAATGAATATATAAAATCACAGATTGAATGAATGAATGAATTTATCAAATCACACATTGGAGGAATGAATAAATATATCAAATCACAGATTGAAAGAATGAATGAGTGAATGAATGAATGAATATATAAGATCACAGATTGAAGGAATGAATGAATACCTCAAATCACAGATTGATTGAATGAGAAATGACTATATCAAATCACAGATTGATTGAATGAATATATTAGATAATAGATTGAATTAATGAATGCATGAATACATCAAATCACAGATTGAATGAATGTATGAATACATCAAATCACAGATTGAATAAATGAATATATAAAATCACAGATTGAATGAATGAATATATGAAATCACAGATTGATTGAATGAATGAATGAATGTATCAAATCACACATTGAAGGAATGACTAAATACATCAAATCACAGATTGAAACAATGAATTAATGAATGAATGAATGAATATATAAAATCACAGATTGAAGGAATGAATACCTCAAATCACAGATTGATTGAATGAATGAATGAATAGATCAAATCACAGATTGATTGAATGAATGAATACATCAGATCACAGATTGAATTAATGATTGAATGAATACAATCAAATCACAGATTGAATGAATGTATGAATACATCAAATCACAGATTGAATGAATGAATGAATACATCAAATCATAGTTTGAATAAATGAATGTATGAATACATCAAATCACTGAATGAATACATCAAATAACAGATTGATTGAATAAATGAATGCATCAAAAAACAATGAATGAATATAAATATACATCACAGATTGAATGAATACATCAAATCACAGATTGAATGAAGAAATGGGTGAATGAATGAATGTTTCATATCACAGATTGAATGAATGAATTAATAATTAATGAATACATCAAATCACAGATTGAAAGGGTAAATTAATATATCAAATCACAGGTTGAATGAATGAATGAATGAATACATAAAATTAGATTGAATTAATATATCATATGACAAGTTGACTGAATGAATAGGTAAATGAATGAATACATCAAATCACAGATTGAATGAATGAATTAATATATCATATGACAGGTTGAATGAATGAATGCATAAATGAATGAATACAGGAAATCACAGATTGAAAGGGTGAATGGATACATCAAATCACAGATTGATTGAATGAATGAATTTATCATATGTCAGCTTGAATGAATGAATGAATGAGTAAATTAATGAATACATGAAATCACAGGTTGAAAGGATGAATGGATACATCAAATCACAGATTGAAATAATTAGTATATCATATCAGAGGATGAATGAATGGATGAATTTATGAATGAATGAATGAATGAACACATCAAATAGCAGGTTGATTAGTAAATTGAATGAATGACCAATCAAAAATCTTATAGAATGAAGGATCCAATTTATTCCTAAATGTATCCCTGTTAAAGAATTTGGAAATAAATGAATGATTGGAGTACAGGGCAGAGCACCCGTGACTCGATTGTTTTTCCTCTACACAAGGCTTCATGGTTTCTTTTTTTTATTCCTTTATTCACAGACCTTATTTTAGCGGTTTCCTCTTGAGCCTCTTGAGAGGTGTTTCGGATGGTTGTGTTCTGCGGCTCGCTCTCATCTCTATTCACCAGCAGAGCTCGTGACGCCCGGTGTCATCTCCACAGCACAGCACTGATACAAAACCTGCAAATATTATTTCATTTTATTACTAGAATTAACAGGAGATAAAATAATAAGAATATCTCATTTTTCAGATGTTTTGTCGATCAGCGGCTAACGGCACAAAACCAATCAGGGCCTCAAATATTTAATGCGACCTTGCACCCCCTTCACGTGCGGGAGCGGAGGCCGGGGCTGTGAGATCTCCTAATATCTGCTGTAAGAGGAGCATCGGTGCCAAGAATAAAAATATGTATCATGGCCGCTCCTCACAGTGGCTGCCTCTCCGGCTGAAATAGTAACAGTAAATGCAGAGTCAGATGGGGACAGTCCAGATTCCTAAAAAATAGAACTACCCCCAATGGTGCTCCCGACAAGCCCTGCAAGAGAGGCGACTCACCTACCCCGACTGACTGCACATGTATGTAGAAGACATTGCTACATATACTGGGATGGCTTTTTTCTGCAGAAACCTTTGCAAAAAGATACAATTGGTCTCCCTCTTTAATACATGTAAGTACAGAACACATTCTCAGCTGGGCTTTCCCTTAAAGAAATATACTTACTACTGGTCTCTTCCTTTAAGTGACGGAGGTTCGATAGTACTGCCAGATGGTTTCTCCATTTATATGATGGAGGTACAGATAGTACTGATAAGCTGTCTCTAAGTGTTAATGAGGTAAGCACAGATAGTACTGATCCCCTGTCTCTCTCTCTCTGCTCTCTCTCTTTAAATGATGGTGGCACAGATAGCACTGATTCCCTGTCTCTCTCTGTAAATGATGTTGCCACAGATAGTACTGATTCCCTGTCTCTGTCTGTAAATTATGTAGGCAAATATAGTACTGATTCACTGTCTCTATCTGTAAATGGTGTAGTCACATATATTACTGAGGCCCTGTATCTATCTGCAAATGATTTAGGCACAGATAGTACTGATTCCCTGTCTCTATCTGTAAATGATGAAGAGGCAGATAGTACTGATTCCATGTGTCTGTCTGTAAATGACCTAGTCACAGATAGTACAGATTCCCTATCTTCATTTTTAAATGATGTTGCCACAGAGAGTACTGATTCCTTATCTCTCTCTGTAAATGATGTAGACACAGATAGTACTGATTTCTTGTCCCTACTGTAAATAAGGTAGGGACAGACAGTACTGTTTACCTGTCTCTATCTGTAAATTATGTAGGCACAGATAGAGACTGGGAATCAGCACTATCAGTAGATGATGTAGGCACAGATAGTTCTGATTAGATGTAGGCACAGATATTACTTATTCCCTGTCTCTATCTGTAAATGATGTAGGCACATATAATATTGATTCCTTGTCTCTATCTGTAAATAATGTAGGCACATACAGTACTGATTCCCTGTCTCTATCTGTAAATTATATAGGCACATAGAGTACTAATTCCCTATCTCTATCTGTAAATGATGTAGATACAGATAGTATTGATTCCCTGTCTCTATCTGTAATTGATGTAGGCACAGATAATACTGATTTTCTTTATCGGTAAGTGATGTAGGTACAGATAGTACTGATTCCCTGTCTCTATCTGTAAATGATGTAGGAACAGATAATACTGATTCCCTGTCTCTGTCTGTAAATAATGTAGCCACAGATAGCAATGATTCCCTGTCTCTACTGTAAAAAAGGTAGGCACAAACAGTACTGATTCCTTGTTTCTATCTGTAGATTATGTAGGCACAGATAGTGCTGATTCCCTGACTCTATCTGTAAATCATGTAGGCACAGATAGTACTGCCTCTGGTCTGTCATCCTGTAGACTGTTTTATTTAAAGTATTAGGAAAATGAAATACATTTTTAATTAGAAATTGTTTTAAACCTCAGATATTTGTCTATCAATTTATATAAAAATATGGAATCACTAAGAATTTTTGAGCATCGTTAATATTATTTGTCATTAGAGATTACTTCATACCACAGTAGGCTTGGTCTTGGCAGCAGTGGGGTGCAGAGTCTAAGAAATCCCCTTTTTATCCCCATTTTACCTTCTTACATAAATGTGATTATTACAGGAGATTCCCAGGTCATAGTCTTTAATAGCCGTAGCCGGTGGTAGATCAGGTGGAGCTCTCACTGTAAGTTTGGTAAGTCAATACAAGTTTCAAAAAGTATGTAGCGAATTGTATCTGATCTAATACTACAGTCATTGACAAAGGTTTTGAGACTGAAAAACCATTTTTTCTCACATTTTCTATTTTAGTCTTTATAGTGGTAATTTCCATTAACTTTAGTTTGTTAAGAAGAAATGATCAGAATTGCAGTCATTCCTTGCCATGAAAATTAAGTTAAATCGCAAAACCCCCATTTCAACTGAATTTCATGCCTGCCATAAAATGACCTGCAGATATCATATCAGTGCCTTCTCATTAGCACAGGAGGAAGGGTTAATGGGGACAAGGCAGCTGATATCTGTCATGGATTTGTCTGGACCTTCAGGTGCTACTGCTGGGATGAGGTGCAGAAGGGCCCAGCGATCGTCCAGCCATTAATAGACGCTGTCCCTTTAAGGGCTGGATTTAGGATTTTTTTCCGTTCCTTGCCAGGTTGGAGGAGCCTTTCCTCCAGCTGGTAATTAAGGGCCTTTATAAGATTGGGCCTCTCACTCCTCCAGTGCGGGTTTCACTCTTCACTTGGAGAAGTTGCTTGCTCAGGAGTGCATGTGGCTTCAGACTACTGTTGCTGTATATTCTGAAGATTCCCTCTCAAAGATAAGTTGTTGTTTTTCCTTTTTCCCTTTTGCTGGTTATTTTTGTGTGTTTTTCCCTTCGTGGTTTGGTGGGTGGTGGGATTTAGTCCAAGGGTCTGGCTAGGAGACAGGGGCATGTTGGTGGGCCACAACTCCCTTATAGGTACCTGTGGTTTGAGGGCTAGCGCAGGGCCGTCCATTATCAGGGTCAGCGCAGGAGCCTCTGGTTCCCCCCCCCCCACTTTGTGTTTCAGCCTCCCTTATTCCCAGGATTCCACTTGCTGGGTGTCTCTCCCCACACCCAGTGTGACAATATCAATATATCTTTATGAGTTAATTGTAAGAGCCAACTGGTTGCTTTAAAAAAATAGCTGGTGCATTAAATAATTGTTTTCTTCTAAAAAACATGGGAATTTTAAAGGAAAACCAATAAAACCACTGTTTTGTATCAAAAGGGGTTTTCAGGCAAGGACATTGCTGCTTGTAAGCTTGCCCCTAAATGAACCATTTAAAAAGAGTAGTTTAATTGCTGCTGGTAAGATTCCCCCTAAATGAACTATTCAAAGAGAGCAGTTTAAGTGTTGTAAAAAGGCTTTAAGGAGCCTATGAAAATCCAAAAAATAGCAGTAGGAATCAGTTCTATACCAGTGCAGAGCTTGCTCATGAATGTCAGCAGGCAGGTGTCAGTACATCTGCAGCAGTGAGGCCAAAGGTTTTGAGGTCTGGCCGGGAGTCAAGACGGGCACCACAAAAGCAACTTATCTCCATTAAAACAACAAAACAGACTGACATTCTGCAGAATGTACCGAAATTGTGCAGCAAAGGACTTGAGTAAAGATGTGTTCTCAGATGAAATCCATTGAAAATATGTAATTAACCCTCAAAAAGTCAGTAGACGAACAAAACAAGAGAAACTGCGATAAACTCAGACCACTGATTAAACAAGAATGGATCATCAGTTAGGATTTGGCCCAGAAGCTGATATGCAGCTGCCGGGGTGAAGGGCAGAAATCTGGAGAAATCAAGGTCCGCACTGTAAATATTCAGTTTTTACAGAAACTTGATGTATTTCACAATAAAAGTTTCAAAACTTCTGAAATGTTTACAATTTTATGTCCAACAAAATGAAGCAGCAATCTGTAAAAAAACCTAAATTTTTTGCAATCTCAAAACTTTTGGCCATTACTGAACAGTTCCAGATTTGGTCCGAGATGAGGTAGTCAGCTAGGCTGATTAAAGGGCAAGTTGTCAGAAAGACAAGTTTTCAGATACGCTGCCTAATAACTGCCATATAAGTCCTCTGACTGGTTGAATATTTGTCATATGCCGTTTTGCTCAAAACTCGCCGAGTGTCATGGCGGCATCAAACACTGTTCACACTACAGATTCTGAAACTCATCTCTGACACTATGGTTTCTGTGGTGCTTTTGAGTTACACAGGCAGGGTTATCCTCTGCTAGCCTGGGTTAACCTCTGCTAGCCTGCTGGTTACCTCTCACATCACATGTTGTTGGAAATCTATTACATTTACTCTCCATCTTTTTAAGATGGTGGAGTCTGTCTTCCTCTGCCGACTATAGTTTATTGCTGTGTTGTTCTGTGGGCTGTTGTGTCCAAGTCCTTCTGATGATTATATTGCGTGATGTTTGCAGTTTCATCGTCTTGTTGTTTCATCCTTGCTTTTTTTTCTTCCTTATCTTTTACTGTCTTTGTGTGAACTGCTGTGAGATGAAGTTTTCGTTATCCCCTGTTGTTCTTTTCCCACTCCTATCTTGGACCTCCCCTGGAGCAGGCGGGTTATAAGATCAGGACTGGTCAGGGGCAGAGTCAGGAAGGTGGCTCAGACATCCTCACCTTCAAAGGTAACTCTGAGATAAGGGATAGCTAGGTTCCTTCTAGTCTGAAGACCTGTCCCCTGCTCTCCCCGATCACGGTGATAGTATTGCAGGCAGTTGTGTGCTCTAATTAGCCAGATGACAGTGCATTCAGATTGTTCAAGTGTCCGGTGCAAGACACACATGCTCCACCTTGTGGAGAAACTCCAATCAATGTTGATGGTACCAGTAGAACGGTAACACCCAACTGTTAACCACCTTGTGGAGAAACTCCTATCAATGTTGATGGTATCAGTAGAACGGTAACACCCAACTGTTAACCACCTTGTGGAGAAACTCCTATCAATGTTGATGGTATCAGTAGAACGGTAACACCCAACTGTTAACCACCTTGTGGAGAAACTCCAATCAATCTTGATGGTACCAGTAGAACAGTAACACCCAATTGTTAACCACCCTGTGGAGAAACTCCAATCAATGTTGATGGTACCAGTAGAACGGTAACACCCAACTGTTAACCACCTTGTGGAGAAACTCCAATCAATGTTGATTGTACCAGTAGAATGGTAACACCCAACTGTTAACCACCTTGTGGAGAAACTCTTATCAATGTTGATGGTACCAGTAGAACGGTAACACCCAACTGTTAACCACCTTGTGGAGAAACTCCAATCAATGTTGATGGTACCAGTAGAATGGTAACATCCAACTGTTAACCACCTTGTGTTGAAACTCCAATCAATGTTGATGGTACCAGTAGAATGGTAACACCGAACTGTTAACCACCTTGTGGAGAAACTCCAATCAATGTTGATGGTACCAGTAGAACGGTAACATCCAACTGTTAACCACCTTGTGTTGAAACTCCAATCAATGTTGATGGTACCAGTAGAATGGTAACACAACACCGAACTGTTAACCACCTTGTGGAGAAACTCCAATCAATGTTGATGGTACCAGTAGAACGGTAACATCCAACTGTTAACCACCTTGTGTTGAAACTCCAATCAATGTTGATGGTACCAGTAGAATGGTAACACCCAACTATTAACCACCTTGTGGAGATACTCCAATCAATGTTGATGGTACCAGTAGAACGGTAACACCCAACTGTTAACCACCTTGTGGAGAAACTCCTATCAATGTTGATGGTACCAGTAGAATGGTAACACCCAACTGTTAAATCCATTCAGAAGGAATAACAGAGGTCCAAAGATGGTCTAGAATGTTCCTTTGAGTCAGGTGTGGAGACAGACACTCGTAAAGTTGACTTGTCATCGGTCCTTGAATGTCCGGGAGGCTTTGAAAATAAAGGGAGGCCACCTAGGACTCTTTGAAGAATATGGACTTGTTTAAAACCTCCTGAAAATGAGGTGGGGAAGGTGACACATTGAGGCAAGTAGAAGTACGAGGGTCTTTGCGTCATAAAAGGATCATGGTTAAGTCCAAAATTTGCCAGATTACCTTCCCAGACACATGCAATGAAATGATGTCTCCATGTAACTCCGAGGATCACGGGGAGATTTTGCTTTCTTTCGATGACAAATTTGTCTCTGCTACATGATAGTCTACAAATTGTATTTCATATACAGAAGTGGCTTAGTTGCCATGATCCATAATCTTATCCAAAAGTAAAGAATAGAGCTGTCCTCCATCAGCCCCGGCCTACGTTGTCTTCCTGCCATCAAGGCTTCTATTAGGATTACGTGATCAGAACGAGTCTTTGTCAGATCATTGATCAGAGCAAACATTTGTATCAGCCGAATAGCGGAAATCAATAGATTATTCCAGACAGGGAGCAGGCGGCGTGAGACTGGAAGCCATTATTGGCATCTCTAACAGGTCTGCACTCGCTTGTCAACTTTCCAATATCGGACGGAATTATCTTCAAGTATACGGATCTGTCAAATTGCCTACATTTGCTTAAAGTGCAAATTGAACTAAAATTATAGACACGCGGCCAAGAAGGAACGCATTTAATACAGTGCTGGATGTATTAGGACTCATTAGCCGGGCGCCGGCCGCTGTTCTCCCAGCAAAATTCAATTTATTCAATTCAGCTAACGAAGACACGAAAATATAAAGAAGTAATAGAAGCGTTTAGATTAAACCCCATCTGTGCCGCTGTCCTAGGTCCGGTCTCATTTCTTCAGGGTTCTTATAGTGTCTTGTAGATATTAGGACTTTGGTTAGAGGCGAATCCAATTTTCCTTAAATATTCGTTTTCAAAAATTCTGATTTGCCTAAACTAATTTCTTGTGATTTGCTTTAGTGGCTAATACATTTCTAGATAGTAAAGGACAAAGATAGGGTTTGCAAAATATAAAAACAGTGCACTCACGTCATTGCTCACCTGGTTGTCCTTCACTGATTTCCGTCTGTTTTTGTACCTCCACGAGTGAGACAGGTGACCAGCAAAATGAGCATAGAATTTTTTTCTTTATTTTTCAGCCCTTAGTTTATTATGCTCTGAGCAGTGACGTAACTAGAGTCCGATGGGCCACGGTGCAAAGTTTGAACCTGCCCCCACACATGTTGCTCAGATGTATGGGCCGCTGTAGCATTCTAAGTCCTATAAAGACTTACAAGTCCCCCCCACCCATCCCCTTTCATTGTGTACTATTGACCCCCGTCCTGCACTAATGTTTCTTATCCTGGGCCACTTTCTGGTAAATGTCCCTCATCCTGGTGTATGACGTCATCAAGGCTATATAGATTCATAGAATCATAGAATATTAGAGTTAGAATGGACCTCCTGGGTCATCTAGAAGGTCCATTCCAACTCTAATATTCTATGATTCTATATCTCCTGAAATATATGGCCTGAAATATATGGCCCCATCCTGGTATATATGTCCCCATCATGGCCCCATCTTGGTATATATGTCTCCATATTGGCTCATCCTTTTATATATGGCCCCATCCTGGTATATGTGTCCCCATCATGACCACATCCTGTTGCATGACCCCATCATGGTTATATACTTACTGGTATATCTGTCCCCATCAAGGCACATCCTGGTATATTTAGCCTCATCCTGGTATATATGTCTCTATTATGGCCCCACTCTAGTGTATGAACTTATCATGGCTATATCCTGGTATATATCTCCCCATCCTGGTATATATCTTCCCATCCTGGTATATATAACAACACCATGGCTCCATCCTGGTATAGATGTCATGATAATGGCCCCATCCCGGTATAGATGTCACCATAATGATCCCATCCTGGTATAAATGTTCCTATCTTGGTATTGATGTCCCCATAATGGCCTCATCCTGGTATACATGTCCCCATAATGGCCTCACCCTGGTATACATGTCCCCATAATGGCCTCATCCTGGTATACATGTCCCCATAATGGCCTGATCCTGGTATACATATCCCCATAATGACCTCATCCTGGTATACATGTCCCCATAATGGCCTCATCCTGGTATACATGTCCCCATAATGGCCCCATCCTGGTATACATGTTCCCATAATGGCCTCATCCTGGTATACATGTCCCCATAATGGCCTCATCCTGGTATACATGTCCCTATAATGACCTCATCCTGGTATATATATCCCCATAATGGCCTCATCCTGGTATACATGTCCCCATAATGGCCTCATCCTGGTATACATGTCCCTATAATGGCCTCACCCTGGTGTATATGTCCCCATAATGGCCTCATCATGGTATACACGTCCCCATAATGGCCTTATCATGGTATTCATGTCCCCATAATGGCCTCATCATGGTATACATGTCCCCATAATGGCCTCATCATGGTATACATGTCCCCATAATGGCCTCATCATGGTATACATGTCCCCATAATGGCCTCATCCTGGTATACATGCCCCCATAATGGCCTCATCCTGGTATACATGCCCCCATAATGGCCTCATCCTTGAATACATGTCCTCATAATGGCCCCAGCCTGTTTATGTCCCCATCGTGGCTGCATTCTCGTACATATGATACCCCCTGGGAGCTGCACACCATAAAAAAATAAGGAATTATACAAACCTTACCCCTGCTCCCCGGTGACTTCCTTCGATGATGACATGCCGCAACTGACTAGCGTTTAATTGGTGTCATGCACATCGAGCTCACTGACATCGCGGTCAACTGCAAGGTGCCAGCATATGCTCTACTCCCCATAACTTGGATTATGGGCATGGTGAGCAGCGCATATTCATAGCCTTAATTGTCGGCCGGTACATCGCAGTGCAGAAACCCGACGGGTCTTTGTGCTGTGATGTATTTCAGCTGGTTGAGCGCCCTCGGATGCACATGTATCTGAAGCAGGAGCTGGGCTGGCGGGTCCCCTGTACACCCAGGCCTGGTCGCGGTCGTGGTTTCTATGACCATTATCATTACACCCCTGGCTCTGGGACCTTGACAGACATCAACTTATTAAGGTATACTCAATGTGCATTGAATCAATTCAATGAAAATCACATTTTTTGGTCAAACTTGAGCAAAATCGCCAAATTAGAATTTCGACAGATTTACTCATCACTGGCGTCTTGGTCGTCTTTTCTACAATTGTCTTCTTATATTTAGTTGCTCTTTGTCCTCGACCGTGTGACTCTTCTGCTCTTCTTCTCATTACTGTCTCTAGAATGAAATGAATCTTTAGCTTCTTAGTGCTAGAAGTGGGAGGTTTGAATTTTTGGGGTCATAATTCTTTGATAATTGTGATTTTTTTTCACCAAGTCGGAGTCATGTCTTGGATTATAGACGACCAAAACTGGATGTTACGGTTGCTGTGGCTCTGGAGACTATGTCCGGATTTCTTGCTACTGCACATGTGCAAGCGCTGGAGACTAAGTCCTATCTTGGAGCCATTGCACATGTGCAGGTGACATCATCGCTGACACGAGGTCACATGTCTCTGACACCTTCTATGCCGATTGGTCGCTGGTCATGTGCTTGTGACGCTTTGCTCGGGGATAGGCCAGCGTGACGTCATTGCTGTCGTTCTGGCAGCGGATTGGCTCTGGTGTCCTCCATCTTGGATGAGGCACAGAGTCTATATAAGACCCTGATGCACGCCGCCCGGCGCTCAGTCCTCTTGGTTCATGCATGAGGGTAGACGCCCTGTGCACGTTCCTCTAGGCATTCCTCTGTCTATGTTAGGTGAGCGCTACCGGCAGGGTAGCGTTCTTATACCTTACAGCTTCGGCTGCAGTCCGTATCCTTACCTCTTAGTGGAGCGGACATAGGCAGGTGCCTGAGGCACATGGTCCGGCTGGGCCTTGTGATTCTACTCATAGGTGGACGTTGCCGCTAGGGTAACGTTCCTTATACTGCGTCTGGCAGTTGTTCGTGTCCTCGCACACTAGGGGAGCGAACAGAGGTAGGAGCTTTGTGCGGCTTTCGCTGCTGTCCGTCTCCTGGCACCGCTAGAAGAGCGGACCTAGGCAGGTGCCATATCTAGTGGTTCGTGTCCTCGCACACTAGTGGAGCGAACGCAGGTAGGAGCTTTGTGCGGCTTACGCTGCTGTCCGTCTCCTGGCACCGCTAGAGGAACGGACCTAGGTAGGTGCCATTTCACACTCACTGCTTTTGTCTCTGTGATCTTTAACAGAGACCATTCCACACACCCTCCGAGTAAGGGAGGAATTGCTTTATTTTCTAATTATATTCCTCTGTGAGTATAACAGAGGTATTGCACTCTGCACTTGTGCTATCATTTGTCACGCTCCCCGTGTCCCAGCACCACTCCTTACCCACTGATCCAGTCCACGTGTCCACCGGTCATGGCTCCCGCTCCCGCTCCCGCTCCCGCTCTTGCTCCCCAGAGTCCTGTTCCTGGTCTCAGGAGTCTGATTCTGACTAATGTACTGTATAGGACCGGGCCGCGCCCACTCACCTGGTCTTATAGCCCCAGCACTGCTGCAACAGGAAATGATCTGAGGCTGTGCTGGGTATATAAGACT
The DNA here is from genome assembly GCF_048569485.1 of Anomaloglossus baeobatrachus. Taxonomy (NCBI): domain Eukaryota; kingdom Metazoa; phylum Chordata; class Amphibia; order Anura; family Aromobatidae; genus Anomaloglossus; species Anomaloglossus baeobatrachus. Next base: position 16,242,961 of record NC_134354.1, on the reverse strand, counting down.
GGCCTCTCCATGTGGGCGGGGCCTGATCATCGCTTGTGGTGCTTTGTCTTGTGAGCTAGGTGCTCAGGTCTTTGTTCCTGTTTCCTATTACTGCCTTAAAGTACGCTGTGACCTTAGTGACCTGGTCCTGTCTTTGCTTCCTGATACCTGCACCCATTCCTGCCACGTTAGTGCTCCAGCTACCATGTATCCTGCCCTCCAGGTAGGGTGCTCGGCCCAGTGGATCCACCTCCTGGGCCTACCAGTCCTCCCTGGCCTTCACAGTATGATCAGGCCATGGATCCCGCTGGAGCACAGGCCATGGATCCCGCTGGAGCGCAAACATCAGAGCTGGCTGAGCTGTGCCAGGAGCTGGCACAACAGCGTGAAACCCTGAACCGGATGCTGAAATTCCTGGGTCCGTGGACCACCGGTTATATACGCTGCAGACCGCCGCCTCGTCTGAGTCCACGCAGCAACCAGTCTCCAGGTCTGAACCAGGTTCCTCCACAGCCTCGCAACTTCGCCTTGCTGCTCCGCCTCGCTACGCAGGGGATCCCAAGTCCTGCTGAGGCTTCCTGAACCAGTGCTCCTTGCACTTCCAGTTGCTCCCGCACTTGTTCACCTCAGACCAGGCTAAAGTGGCGTTCCTTATGTCACACCTGGAAGGCGAAGCCCTGGCCTGGATTAACCCTCTGTGGGAAAATGAGGACCCGATGATCACCGACATCCAGGAGTTCCTGCAAGCTTTCCGAAGCACCTTCGATGAGCCCGGACGAACTACCGCAGTGACCTCTTCGCTTCTCCAGCTACGCCAAGGGACCCTGACCGTCGGCCAATACGCCATCCAGTTCCGCACGCTCGCCTCTGAGCTGGGCTGGAACAATGAGGCCTTGACGGCGGCCTTTTGGTAAGGTCTCTCTGGCCGCATCAAAGACGAACTAGCCGGCCGTGACGTTCCACGAGCCTTGGACGCTTTGATTAAACTGGCCACCCGGATTGACCTCCGTTTTCAGGAGCGTACCAAAGAGAGAGTCCGGGAGAAGCGACCACCTTGCCACATCTTGCCCCCACAGAGGTCTGCCGCTCCCTCGTCCCTGCCTTTCCGTGACTTATTGCCAGAACCCATGCAAGTGGACCGTCTGACCCAAGCCAAGCAACGCCGTGCAGAACGGCTCGCCCGGGGCCTGTGCTTCTATTGCGGAGACGGTTCACATATGCTTCGAACATGCCCTAAGAAACCTGGTAGACGCCAGGTCCAAGGGATGGTGGGAACCACCACCCTTGCCACCGAAATCCCTTTGGTTTCAGTTAAACAGACTGTCCGGGTGACGACAGAGGGGACCCGGTTTTCAGCTGAGGCCCAAATCGATTCTGGGGCGGCAGGCAACTTTATCCATCAGGCCACGGTAGACAAATACCAGGTCCCTGTCACCCCGCTGAAGAAGCCTCTCTGGTTCGCCTCCGTAGACGGCAAACCGCTCTACGAACCTGTCCGGTTTACCACCGAGCCCGTGAACCTCCAGGTTGGCACTTCGCATACGGAGACCATCGCCTTCTATGTGATCCCGAGGATGGCTCCTCAGCTCCTGTTGGGCCTGCCCTGGCTGAAACTCCATGACCCTGTTATTAGTTGGCGCTCTGGCGCGATTACCCGCTGGAGTCCCTTGTGCCACGAAACCTGCTTGCAGCCTGTTCCTCAGCCCCTGGCACTTGACTCAGTCAAGCTGCAGGATCCTGAAGAAGAGACTACGCTATCCAGTGATGTTCCACCGTCCCAGGCATCCGAGACCTTGATTCTACCATCTTCTGGAGATGAGACTTTGATTTCACCGTCTTCTAGAGTTGAGACTTTGACTCCACCGGCTGCCAAGGATGAGACATTGTCTGATACCCGGTCCGAGACGCCCGATCCAGTCATCCAAGATTCCAGTCTTGCTTCTGACTGTCCTTCCCTTTCCGTTGCCTCCCTTGCCGCTGACATGGGTTCCCCGATACGGGACATAGTGGCCATGAAAACGGTCCGGGGTAAGCAGTCCTTCCTGGTCGATTGCGTGGATTGCGGTCCTGAGGCCCGGTCCTGGTTGTCCCGGAAGTACGTTGCTGCCCCTCTTCGGTGTGCCTTCCTGTCTCGGCGGAGGAGAGGGGGGCTTCAAGGTGGGGGTACTGTCACGCTCCCCGTGTCCCAGCACCACTCCTTACCCACTGATCCAGTCCACGTGTCCACCGGTCATGGCTGCCGCTCTTCCTCCCCAGAGTCCTGTTCCCGGTCTCAGGAGTCTGATTCTGACTAATGTTCTGTATAGGACCGGGCCGCGCCCACTCACCTGGTCTTATAGCCCCAGCACTGCTGCAACAGGAAATGACCTGAGGCTGTGCTGAGTATATAAGACTGGCCTCTCCATGTGGGCGGCCCCTGATCATCGCTTGTGTTTCTATGCCTTGTCTTGTGAGCTAGGTGCTCAGGTCTTTGTTCCTGTTTCCTATTACTGCCTTAAAGTACGCTGTGACCTTAGTGACCTGGCCCTGTCTTTGCTTCCTGATACCTGCACCCGTTCCTGCCACGTTAGTGCTCCAGCTACCGTGTACCCTGCCCTCCAGGTGGGGTGCTCGGTCCAGTGGATCCACCTCCTGGGCCTACCAGTCCTCCCTGGCCCTCACATCATTATTTACAGTGGCACACTTATATACCCCTTATCCTCTGCCATAGTCTGCAGCAGAGTCTTTGCACGGTGGACCCTGACTGTCTGGCATTCCTTTAGGTTTTATTATCAGACAGCCCCCCGTAACACTGGAGGATTTAATCCATCACCCCAAAACAATTACTAACCTGCCAAAAATATCCATCAATACATCGGAATACATAAACAAGTTCCCTTTATGATCTGGCTTACAAGATTGCCGAAGCAAAACAAAGGTTGTCGGCAAGTCGAGAAGTCTTCCTCTTACGATGAGTTCTTAGATTTTTCAAGGTTGTGTTCAACATTCGAGCCTTCGTCTCCTTCCATCGCTGCGAAAAGTCTTTGTCTTTGTTTCTCTCCCACAATTCCAACTGTGATTTGGATTAAGACTTCATTCTCAAAGGTTTTCAGATTGGATTTTACGCCTCTACACCAGACCAAGAAGATTTTTCGAAAAAGTTTCGGTTTAGAACAAGTCCATTCTTGTTGCTGGATTACTTTGTATCTCTCTATGTTTATAAGCAACAAGAACTGTTCTTCTTTCTTACATTTTTTCTTTTGAGATATGACTAGCTTTGAAGAAAACATTATGTTACTCGGTTGGGCGATGTTTATGCTTTATGTTTCGGTATGAGAATGTTTTGAATTTGAATCATTAGAAATTTGCGCATTTGCTCAATTTTGTGGGATGTAAGGTTTGGACACTTCTACAGTATATTGACGTCAATGGGGAACTAGAGCATTTTTCAGGAAGATTTCCCCATTAACTTCCATTATACTCGGGACCTCAGTCTCGCACATCCAAGAACTAGCTGCTTGTTATTAATAATGAGGACCCAAGCATGGTAGTGCCCACTCATCACTAGTTACGTGTACTGAGCACGTGAGCATGGTAGTGCCCGCTCATCACTAGTTACCAGTACTGAGCACCCGAGCATGGTAGTGCCCACTCATCACTAGTTACGTGTACTGAGCACGTGAGCATGGTAGTGCCCGCTCATCACTAGTTACCAGTACTGAGCACCTGAGCATGGTAGTGCCCGCTCATCACTAGTTACGAGTACAGAGCACCCGATCATGGTAGTGCCCACTCATCACTAGTTACGTGTACTGAGCACCTGAGCATGGTAGTGCCCACTCATCACTAGATACCAGTACTGAGCACCTGAGCATGGTAGTGACCGCTCATCACTAGTTACGAGTACAGAGCACCCGAGCATGGTAGTGCCGGCTCATCACTAGTTACCAGTCCTGAGCACCCGAGCATGGTAGTGCCCGCTCATCACTAGTTACCAGTACTGAGCACCTGAGCATGGTAGTGCCCGCTCATTACTAGTTACCAGTCCTGAGCACCCGAGCATGGTAGTGCCCGCTCATCACTAGTTACCAGTACAGAGCACCTGAGCATGGTAGTGCCCGCTCATCACTAGTTACGAGTACAGAGCACCCGAGCATGGTAGTGCCCGCTCATCACTAGTTACGAGTACTGAGCACCCGAGCATGGTAGTGTCCGCTCATCACTAGTTATGAGTACAGAGCACCCGAGCATGGTAGTGCCCGCTCATCACTAGTTACCAGTACTCAGCACCTGAGCATGGTAGTGTCTGCTCATCACTAGTTATGAGTACAGAGCACCCGAGCATGGTAGTGCCCGCTCATCACTAGTTACCAGTACTGAGCACCCGAGCATGGTAGTGCCCGCTCATCACTAGTTACCAGAACTGAGCACCCGAGCATGATAGTGCCCGCTCATCACTAGTTACCAGAACTGAGCACCCGAGCATGGTAGTGGCCGCTCATCACTAGTTACCAGTACTGAGCACCTGAGCATGGTAGTGTCTGCTCATCACTAGTTACGAGTACTGAGCACTCGAGCATGGTAGTGCCCGCTCATCACTAGTTACGAGTACAGAGCACCCAAGCATGTTAGTGTGGCGCCCTGGACTAGCCAGGGGCCACAGGTAACAACACACACACACCCACCCCCAGCAGGTCACAGCAGTCATCCCTAGTGAGACCTGATTTCCTCCCTTGGGTTCAGACAGACACACCAGGTGGGCAGAGTCAGGCAGATGGACACGCCCACCGAGGAGTCTAGCTGGTCTGAGGCAGGAAACAACAGGAGACAAGTCCAGGCAGAGGAAGGGAGAGGAGGTGTGCAGAGTGGCAGAAGCAGACGGGGGCCTAGGTTGGAGCCTAGGGCCCTCGTGTAGCAGTCAGGCAGATGGTAGTGGCCGTCTGCGGGAGCCGGGAAGACAGTCTTGGTGTAACCGTAGGTAGCCGGGATTGGGCGGTGGCTCACCAGTACCGAACCGGGGAGCCAGCTGGAAACCGGAGCACAGGAGGAGCGTACACGAAGGTGAAGGAAAGGACTTACACTACCCAACTTGAGTCAGAGGAAAAACACCGCAGCCGTCTGTGGGACTCGTCCATTCAGCCGTTTGTTTTACCAGAGACTCCGTGTACGTTACTGGCTGAGTAAGTACCACCGTGCCGTCTGGCACTGCGCTGCCCCTCGACCCTGCACCCGGCCAGGCCCCGCAACCCACCTACCGACCTCCACCACCGGGCCCCGGGACCACCAAACCCCCCTACCCACGGAGGGGAGAAAACATCTCAGCTGCTCCCTGTCAACGCTCCCGGGATCCCCATACAGAGCAGCGGTGGTGTCCCAACCTCACCACAAACCGTGGGTGGCGTCACGGACAATATCCCTAAACCAAACCACCCCCCTTTCACTCACGGGCAAGGAGCGCCGCTCGAGTCCCCGGGATCCGGCCCACCGCTCGAGCCATCGGCCGAGCGAGCAGCAGCAGCCGGACCCGAGCAGTGGGTGAGCGCAGCGTCCCCTCCTCCGCCCGCGACATTAGTGCCTGCTCATCACTAGTTACCAGTACTGAGCACCCGAGCATGGTAGTGCCCGCTCATCACTAGTTACCAGTACTGAGCACCCGAGCATGGTAGTGCCCGCTCATCACTAGTTACCAGTACTGAGCACCCGAGCATGGTAGTGCCCGCTCATCACTAGTTACGAGTACTGAGCACCCGAGCATGGTAGTGCCCGCTCATCACTAGTTACCAGTACTGAGCACCCGAGCATGGTAGTGCCTGCTCATCACTAGTTACCAGTACTGAGCACCCGAGCATGATAGTGCCCACTCATCACTAGTTACCAGTACTGAGCACCTGAGCATGGTAGTGCCCGCTCATCACTAGTTACCAGTACTGAGCACCTGAGCATGGTAGTGCCCACTCATCACTAGTTACCAGTACTGAGCACCCGAGCATGGTAGTGCCCGCTCATCACTAGTTACCAGTACAGAGCACCCGAGCATGGTAGTGCCCGCTCATCACTAGTTACCAGTACTGAGCCCCCGAGCATGGTAGTGCCCGCTCATCACTAATTAGCAGTACTGAGCACCCGAGCATGGTAGTGCCCGCTCATCACTAGTTACCAGTACTGAGCACCCGAGCATGGTAGTGCCCACTCATCACTAGTTAACAGTACTGAGCACCCGAGCATGGTAGTGCCCGCTCATCACTAGTTACCAGTACTGAGCACCCGAGCATGGTAGTGCCCGCTCATCACCACATGCAAAAGTTACAAAACAACATTGGAGGAATGTAATTCCTTCCTCTCGGAGGAGACGCGTTTTATGATTCTTTCCTGCTAGGACAGTGATGATCTTCCCAGACCTCACATCCTTCAGTGAGACCGGACTGAGGAATGATAATGAATGGTGGAGACATCCTTTCGCGGTGATCGTTTGACAAGTCATCAGAGAGAAAACTTGTTAGAACAAATTGATGTATATCGATATCAAGATGTCCTTTATTTTATCTCGCGCTTATTATTCACAAATTTAATTGAAGGTCGTCCATAAATAAGTCTTATTAGTTCTCCGGCGCTTGTCAGACTGCGAGTGACCTGCGGGGAAAGTTTCTGGATGGCGCGGCAGAGGTGAGGAGGAACTTTTGTGCTTACATCAGGTTCTCTCCTTGACGTTGGGTCATCTTTATGTATTAATGGGGTAACAAATATACAATGAAATATATATGAGCAGCCAATGTGTCAGCTTATCTCCAGGAAGGGTCATTTTTGCAAATTACATTGCCTTGTGCATCTTCGGTGATTGACCTGTCACTTCTAGTTATGTCCCAATCTTTAGCACCACGCCTTTTTTGATATTTAAAGGTTGATGTGCAGCTTTGCAAGCAATTCTGCAACTTCTCTGCATTTTTAAAGAATGTAGCAACTTTTGAAATAGCTTTTACTGATAATTTGCTACTTGTGGAACACTCGGGTGAAGCTGCCGATGTTGGCCAACGTTAACTAAACCCTAGTTGTAGTAACATGTTACTCCCTTGCATCTTTCTAATTTCTTTCTAATCATTGTTTTGCAAATGCTTGAACTCAAGATACAATGTTACAATGGTCATATTTGGCCACTCTACTTAGCAGGACCCATGGACACTTTGCCTTGCCCTATTGTTGTGTTATAGATGGTCAGAAAGGCCCACCAGAGGATTCTCCAGTCTTCCTGCCGGCCAGTCCAGCCTACGTCTATTCAAAGGCATCTTTGACACCTCTAGTGTAGACTAGGCTCCATGATGTCAGCAATGCATGTTATGATATCTCGGGGTGCTGACCATACCTCTGAAGAGACCTGCCCAATGATGGGACGGTCGGAGACAACCAGACTGGGGCTGAGCAGAGGGACAGGGGCGAATATATTGTTTGGTAATTTTGTTTTGCCTGTGTCTATTATCTTCTATTGTCTGGAGAGAACTCCGAGTATAATACTACACATCAAAATTATCATCAAATGAATTCGGTAAAAAATTACATTTCCCAACCAAATTTGGGCAAATTTGCAGAATTAAAATTTTAGATTAGTTCATCCAAAAAGTGCATTAGAACTGTAACAAAATGCAAGGACCGGTGTAAAATGGGGATTTAGCTAGGAAACCGAGTACCAATGGGCTACCGAATTCGGCAAGGAAGTGGCCGTACTGAAGGTGATTCGTTTACATGTTAAGAGATTAAAATGTATTTCTTAGCAATGACACCGGGGCCCATTGAAAGCAGAGAATACTCCCCTCTCCAGAGGAGTTATTACTGGAGTTTGCTGATGGTGAGTGCACCGCACGGCACCTACGTCACCACCATCGGTCATAACCTAACCTAAGAATTGTTAACCATAACCTAAGAATTCTCTAAATCACGTTTTTGTGGGAACTGATATTTTTTTACAAATGGATCCTGTGTTATCTACTGTGTATAGAACTTTTATCAGTCATTCTACAGGAGGGGGAGGAGGTGAGCTTTTACATTATCTATTGCAAATGGTGGATACTGTGTTATCTAATTTATATATAGGTGTTATCAGTCATTGTACAGGAGGAAGAGGTGAGCTGTGACATCAGCTATCATGAATAATGGATCCTGTGTTATCTATTGTGTATAGAGGTGTTATCAGTCATTGCAATGGATGAAGAGGAGGTGAGCTGTGACATCATCTATCATGAATGATGGATCCTGTGTTATCTACTGTGTATAGAGGTGTTATCCAGGTAATTGTAATGGATGAGGAGTAGGTGAACTGTGATATCACCTATTGTGAAAGGTGGTTTCTGTGTTATCTGCTGTATATAGAGGTGTCACCAGTCATTCTACAGGAGGGGGAGGAGGTGAGCCGTGACATCAACTATTGTGAATGGTAGATCCTTTTCTATTGTATTTAGAGGTGTTATCAGTCATTGTACAGGAGGAGGAGGTGAGCTGTGATATCACCTATTGTGAATGGTGGATCCTGTGTTATCTACTGTATATAGATGTGTTATCAGTCATTGTACAGGAGGAGGAGGTGAGCTGTGATATCACCTATTGTGAATGGTGGATCCTCTGTTATCTACTATATATAGAGGTGTTAGCAGTCATTGTACAGGAGGGGGAGAAGGTGAGATGTGACCTTGTGAGTAGTGGATCCTATGTTATCTATTGTACATAGAGGTGTTATCAGTTATTGTACAGGAGGAGGAGGTGAGCTGTGACATCACCTATTGTGAATGGTGGATCCTGTGTTATTTCCTGTATATAAAGGTGTTATCAGTCATTGTACAGGAGGAGCAATTTTTTATGTTTGCAGTTGGAAGAAAATGTGAAGATAGAAAATTACTTATTGTTTAAATACGATTTTTGTGCTGCATGTATTTTACAGAAAAATGCTAGGTATTGTTTTTTATAGGACAAACTCTATATATATACATATATATATATATATATATATATACTAGAAGGTGGCCCGATTCTACGCATCGGGTATTCTAGAATTTACGTATTGTGTAGTTCATGTATGATTTTTGTTATATATATATATAGATATATATATATATATATATATAGATGTTGTTGTGTGTAGTTACCAAGTGTTTGTGTAGGGCGCTGTACATGTTCTGGGTGTTGTCTGGGTGTGATGGGGGGTGAGAGCGGTGTTGTTTGTGTGTTGCGTTGTTTGTGGAGCGCTGTGTGTCTGTAGCGTTGTGTGTGTGTTGCGCAGTTTGTGTGTGTGTGGTGTGTTTTGGGGGGAGGTATGTTTTGTGCAATGTGCGTGTTGTGCGGTATGTGCGTATATTTGTGTGTGCAGCGTTGTCTGTGTGTGTGGGTGTCTGTGTAGGGCAGTTGTTTGTGGTTCCCAGTGTGTGTGTGTGGTGTGGTGTGTTGTGCAGTGCGCGCGTGTGTGTGTGTGTGTTGGGGGGAGGTGTGCACTTCCCATCGTGCTCCATCCCCCATGCAACGCACTCCCCATCGTGCTCCATCCCGTATGCTGCGCACCCCCCATCGTGCTCCATCTCCCATCCTGCGCACTCCCAAACGTGCTCCATCTGCCATGCTGCGCACTCCCAAACGTGCTCCATCCGCCATGCTGCGCACTCCCCATCGTGCTCCATCCCCCATGCTGCGCACTCCCAAACGTGCTCCATCCGCCATGCTGCGCACTCCCCATCGTGCTCCATCTCCCATGCTGCGCACTCCCAAACGTGCTCCATCCGCCATGCTGCGCACTCCCAAACGTGGTCCATCTGCCATGCTGCGCACTCCCAAACGTGCTCCATCCGCCATACTCCGCACTCCCCATCGTGCTGCATCCTCCATGCTGCGCACTCCCAAACGTGCTCCATCCGCCATACTCCGCACTCCTCATCGTGCTGCATCCCCCATGCTGCGCACTCCCAAACGTGCTCCATCCGCCATGCTGCGCACTCCCAAACGTGCTCCATCCGCCATGCTGCGCACTCCCAAACGTGCTCCATCCGCCATGCTGCGCACTCCCAAACGTGCTCCATCCGCCATGCTGCGCACTCCCAAAGGTGCTCCATCCGCCATGCTGCGCCAGCATCAGCCTCTCTCCTCCCAGCATCAGCCTCTCTCCTCCCAGCATCAGCCTCTCTGTCCCCAGCATCAGCCTCTCTGTCTCCAGCATCAGCCTCTCTGTCGCCAGCATCAGCCTCTCTGTCCCCAGCATCAGCCTCTCTGTCCCCAGCATCAGCCTCTCTGTCCCCAGCATCAGCCTCTCTGTCCCTAGCATCAGCCTCTGTCCCCAGCATCAGCCTCTCTGTCCCCAGCATCAGCCTCTCTGTCCCCAGCATCAGCCTCTCTGTCCCCAGCATCAGCCTCTGTCCCCAGCATCAGCCTCTCTGTCCCCAGCATCAGCCTCTCTGTCCCCAGCATCAGCCTCTCTGTCTCCAGCATCAGCCTCTCTGTCCCCAGCATCAGCCTCTCTGTCCCCAGCATCAGCCTCTCTGTCCCCAGCATCAGCTTCTCTGTCCCCAGCATCAGCCTCTCTGTCCCCAGCATCAGCCTCTCTGTCCCCAGCATCAGCTTCTCTGTCCCCAGCATCAGCCTCTCTGTCTCCAGCATCAGCCTCTCTGTCCCCAGCATCAGCCTCCCGCAGCATCAGCCTCTCTGTCCCCAGCATCAGCTTCTCTGTCCCCAGCATCAGCCTCTCTGTCCTCAGCATCAGCTTCTCTGTCCCCAGCATCAGCCTCTCCGTGTCCAGCATCAGCCTCCCCATCCCAGCCTTCCCCAGGATCAGCCTCTGTCCTCTCAGCCTCCTCCAGCACGCCGTGCTCCTCTACCGACACTCACAGATCCGATCGCATACACTCACACACACCCGATCGCATACACTCACACACACCCGATCGCATACACTCACACACACCCGATCGCATACACTCACACACACCCACACACCCCCACCCGATCGCATACACTCACACCCACCCGATCACATACACTCACACACAAAGACACACACACTGACGATATTGCATATACGCGCTGATACTCACAACATCCGGGGATATCACATGCTTCTGGCCATGTGATCCCCCGGCAGGTCCTGGAAGCTCACAACAGCACAGTATCGAGGCCGAGAAGCAAGCGATATCCCAGGATGTTGTGAGTATGTGGATGCGATGTGATGTGTGAGGTGTGTGTGAGTGTGATCTGATTTGTGTGTGTGTGTGTGTGTGTGTGTGTGTGCTGTTATGTGTGTGCTGTTATGTGTGTGTATGTTCCGCAGCTGCAGGACCTTGATGTGTGGATGCGATGTGATGTGTGTGTGAGGTGTGTGTGAGAGTGAGTGTGAGCCGGTGTACACTGGTAACTATGATACACATCGGGTAACCAAGGGACCTTAGTTACCCGATGTGTATAATGGTTACCAGCTTTCACGGCCTCCGTCAAGATCCCAGCATCGCAAGGTTATGTCTGGCGCTGCCGGGATCCTGACGGAGCCGGTGTAGAAGCAAGCGATATCCCAGCATGTTGTGATGTGTGGATGTGATGTGTGAGAGTGAGTGTGATTTGATGTGTGTGTACTCACCTGGGAATCGGAGCTCCGTGTCAGTTGGGCCAGAGCGAGCGTGCATTGCGTGAGGGGGGCGGGGCCTGCAGAGAGCCGGGGCGAGAGGCCAATCCGTGTGGGGGGGCGGGGCCATGGCGAGCCCAGCGGCCAATCAGCTTTGTGTCACCGTAAGGACACAATTTCGGAGCATGACAGACAGACAGACAGATAGACAGACAGACAGACAGACAGACAGACAGAATAAGGCAATTATATATATAGATATATATATATAGACACATACATACAGTACAGACCAAAAGTTTGGACACACCTTCTCATTCAAATAGTTTTCTTTATTTTCATGACTCTGAAAATTGTAGATTCACGTTGAAGGCATCAAAACTATGAATAACACATGTGGAATGAAATACTTAACAAAAAAGTGTGAAACAACTGAAAATATGTCTTATATTCTAGGTTCTTCACAGTAGCCACCTTTTGCTTTGATTACTGCTTTGCACGCTCTTGGCATTCTCTTGATGAGCTTCAAGAGGTAGTCACCGGAAATGGTTCTCACTTCACAGGTGCGCCATGTCAGGGTTAATAAGTGGGATTTCTTGCCTTATAAATGGGGTTGGGACCATCAGTTGTGTTGTGTTGTGCAGACGTCTGGTGGATACACAGCTGATAGTCCTACTGAATAGACTGTTAGAATTTGTATTATGGCAAGAAAAAAGCAGCTAAGTAAAGAAAAACGAGTGGCCATTATTACTCTAAGAAATGGAGGTCAGTCAGTGTGAAAAATTGGGAAAACTTTAAAAGTGTCCCCAAGTGCAGTGGCAAAAACCATCAAACACTTCAACGAAACTGGCTCACATGAGGACCGCCCCAGGAGAGAAAGATCAAGAGTCACCTCTGCTGCGGAGGATAAGTTTATCCGAGTCACCAGCCTCAGAAATCGCAGGTTAACAGCAGATCAGATTAGAGACCAGGTCAATGCCACACAGAGTTCTAGCAGCAGACACATCTCTAGAACAACTGTTAAGAGGAGACTTTGTGCAGCAGCCTTCATGGTAAAATAGCTGCTAGGAAACCACTGCTAAGGGCAGGCAACAAGCAGGAGAGACTTGTTTGGGCTAAAGAACACAAGGAATGGACATTAGACCAGTGGAAATCTGTGCTTTGCTCTGATGAGTCCAAATTTGAGATCTTTGCGTCCAACCACCGTGTCTTTGTAGAAAAGGTGAACGGATGGACTCTACATGGCTGGTTTCCACCGTGAAGCATGGAGGAGGAGGTGTGATGGTGTGGGGGGGCTTTGCTGGTGACACTGTTGGGGATTTATTCAAAATTGAAGACATACAGAACCAGCATGGCTACCACAGCATCTTGCAGCAGCGTGCTATTCCATCCGGTTTGCATTTAGGTGGACCATAATTTATTTTTCAACAAGACAATGACCCCAAACACACCTCCAGGCTGTGTAAGGGCTATGTGACTAAGAAGGAGAGTGATGGGTGCTACGCCAGATGACCTGGTCTCCACAGTCACCAGACCTGAACCCAATCGAGATGGTTTGGGGTGAGCTGGACTGCAGAGTGAAGGGAAAAGGGCCAACAAGTGCTAAGCATCTCTGGGAACTCCTTCAAGACTATTGGAAGACCATTTCCGGTGACTACCTCTTGAAGCTCATCAAGAGAATGCCAAGAGTGTGCAAAGCAGTAATCAAAGCAGAAGGTGGCTACTGTGAAGAACCTAGAATATAAGACATATTTACAGTTGTTTCACACTTTTTTGTTAAGTATTCCATTCCACATGTGTTACTTCATAGTTTTGATGCCTTCAATGTGAATCTACAATTTTCAGAGTCATGAAAATAAAGAAAATCTTTGAATGAGAAGTTGTGTCCAAACTTTTGGTCTGTACTATATATATATATATATTTATATAGAGAGAGAGAGACATTTATGTACATTTATATATATATATATATAGACATTTATATACATTTATATATACATTATATATATATATATATATATATATATATATATATATATATATATATATATATACAGTTTGTCCTATAAAAAACAATACCTAACATTTTCCTGTAAAATACATGCAGCACAAAAATCGTATTTAAACAATAAGTCATTTTCTATCTTCACATTTTCTTCCGATGTGTCAACAAACCCTAACCCCATTTTCTGTCCAACTGCAAACATAAAAAATTGCTTTTAATTTCTTCCCTAAACAATGTGTGAATAATTACACGGCGAGAAACCACGGCTTAGTTACACAATTATTTTTAACTAGATGCTGCCTGCCAGACCCGGAGCGCGGTTTAGTATTCCGAGCGCGTTCCGAGTCCTTGAAGTCGTTGAGGCAAACACGGCGTTATTTCTCCTCCACACAAATGTGTTTTGATTCCAGTGATCTAAGGTTTCAGCCTATTGTTAGTAAAAGTAATTAAGTTTCAATGGCAGCTAATTATTTGAGAAGGGGAAAAAAAAACAAGACGGGAAGTTATTTTGGCGAGACAAGTTCTGAATGTTTTTTAATTGGATGTCATCTTTTTGTCTCTTTTTTCCGGGTTTGTGTGAGTCTGCAGTCACAAAACTTTATATTTCACAGTCCTCATTCACTAATAACATAAAAACTTGTGGCTTTTGTTCTGTTGTAAAATAAAATGTGACAGTTTAGATTTACACCAGTTATCTTGTATTACAGAATATTATATTGTGGTGCAAATTATTATATTCATGCTGCAATACACAACTTTTTTTTTTGCATTTTGCCACTTTTAAAAACAGACTGAGATTATTTACACAAAGAAGAGGGGAGCCAGCACTGCTTATGAGTGGCATGCAACAATGAAACAATAAAAAGTGTAAAATTCACAAATTCATTCCTATTGTAACAATTCAATGAGATTTTTTGCAAATGATTGATCATTGATTTGAGCCCCCCTGCCCCGTCACGGCAAATCTCTATAGGGGGGTCCCTACACTATGTTATAAATTATTATTGTACCATAAGGTCTCATATAATGACTTGAACAGGACCATATAAGAACACCACTTAGGCTAAGTTCACATTTCCGCTAAAATCTATCAGTCACAATCCGCTGCTCTTGTAAACAGCGGAATCCGTTTAGCGGATTCCGCTGCTCCCATAGACTTGTATGAGCAGCGGATTGTGACTGATGATGCTGCGTTGCACCCTCCGCCCGACTGATCAGTCGTGGAACGACTGACCGCCGGGCGGGAGGAACGCAGCATGTAACGTTTTTTGAGCAGCGAGATCCGTCGGATTTCGCTGCGCATGCTCTCTGGCTCCCTGCACACGTCACCAGCTTTGGTTGGTTACCCGATATTTACCCTGGTTATGGTGCAAGGAGCCAGCGCTAAGCGGTGTAGGCCCGTAACCAAGGTAAATATCGGGTAACCAAGGTAAACATCGGGTGCTTTGCTGTTACCCGATATTTAGGCTGGTTACGTGTGCAGGGAGGCCGACACTTCCCCGCTCGGCCCCGCCCCCTCCCGCACTCCGCACATGTATGTACACACACACACACACACACACAGCCATGCAGACAAGCACTGACACCCTCGTCTGGCCCCGCCCCCTGCTCGGCTCCGCCCCCTCCCGCACTTTGCATGTGCACACACATACACACACACACATACATACATGCACATACACACACTCACTCACACATACACTCACCTGTCCCCAGCCATGCAGACCGCAGCACTTCCACTGACATCCTCAGCGCCTGGCCCCGCCCCCCGCTCGGCTCCGCCCCCTCCCGCACTTTGCATGTGCACACACATACATACATACATACATACATGCACACACTCACTCACTCACAGATACACTCACCTGTCCCCAGCCATGCAGACCGCAGCACTTCCACTGACATCCTCAGCGCCTGGCCCCGCCCCCCGCTCGGCTCCGCCCCCTCCCGCACTTTGCATGTGCACACACATACATACATACATACATACATACATACATGCATACATGCACATACACACACTCACTCACTCACAGATACACTCACCTGTCCCCAGCCATGCAGACCGCAGCACTTCCACTGACATCCTCAGCGCCTGGCCCCGCCCCCCGCTCGGCTCTGCCCCAGAACTCCGCCCCCCGCACACAACGGAATCCGACAAAGAATTCTGTTCTTTGTCATCCGTTGTACAGCGTTGAACAGCGCATCAGTCACATGCGTCAAGCGACGCATGTGACTGATACAAATCAACGGAAATGTGAACTTAGCCTTACCCGGGGAATGTCAGAACCGCTCCCATGCTGCAAGGACTGACAACTGCATCATTATTTAAGCACCACCTGCCTGAGGCTGTTCCGCCCTTCATCCATGCTTGCTGGTCTGGCACTGTGAGGGCCAGTCCTGACATTGTGCTGGTGTGTGTGGTTCTGCCACACACGCTGGCACCTGGGTTGCCTTTATTCGCAGTTGTCAGTCCTTGCAGCATGGGAGCGGTTCTGACATTCCCCGGGTAAGTGGTGCTCTTATATGGTCCTGTTCAAGTCATTATATGAGACCTTATGGTACGATATTAATTTATAACATAGTGTAGGGACCCCCCTATAGAGATTTGCCGTGACGGGGCAGGGGGGCTCAAATCATTGATCAATCATTTGCAAAAAATCTCATTTAATTGTTACAGTAGGAATGAATTTGTGAATTTTACACTTTTTATTTTTTCATTGTTGCTTGCCATTCATGAGCAGTGCTGGCTCTCCTCTTCTGTGAGATTATTTACAATATTGGACCATGAGAAAGTCAGACAGTTACAGGAATATAACTACTATAATACTGCCCCTATGTACAAGAATATAACTACTAAAATACTGCCCCTATATACAAGAATATAACTACTATAATACTGCCCCTTGTACAAGAATATAACTACTATAATACTGCCCCCTATGTACAAGAATATAACTACTATAATACTGCCCCTATATACAAGAATATAACTACTATAAGAATATAACTACTATAATACTGCTCCTATATACAAGAATATAACTACTATAATACTGCTCCTATGTACAAGAATATAACTACTATAATACTGCCCCTATGTACAAGAATATAACTACTATAATACTGCCCCCTATGTACAAGAATATAACTACTATAATACTGCTCCTATGTACAAGAATATAACTACTATAAGAATATAACTACTAAAATACTGCCCCTATATACAAGAATATAACTACTATAATACTGCCCCTTGTACAAGAATATAACTACTATAATACTGCCCCTATGTACAAGAATATAACTACTATAATACTGCCCCTATATACAAGAATATAACTACTATAATACTGCTCCTATGTACACGAATATAACTACTATAATACTGCCCCTATCTACAAGAATATAACTACTATAATACTGCCCCTATATACAAATATATAACTACTATAATACTGCCCCTTGTACAAGAATATAACTACTATAATACTTCCCCTATGTACAAGAATATAACTACTATAATACTGCCCCTATATACAAATATATAACTACTATAATACTGCCCCTTGTACAAGAATATAACTACTATAATACTGCTCTTATGTACAAGAATAACTACTATAATACTGCCCCTATGTACAAGAATAACTACTATAATACTGCCCCTATGTACAAGAATATAACTACTATAATACTGCTCCTATATACAAGAATATAACTACTATAATACTGCTCCTATATACAAGAATATAACTACTATAATACTGCTCCTATGTACAAGAATATAACTACTATAATACTGCCCCTATACACAAGAATATAACTACTATAATACTGCCCCTATGTACAAGAATATAACTACTGTAATACTGCTCCTATGTACAAGAATATAACTACTATAATACTGCCCCTATGTACAAGAATATACCTACTATAATACTGCCCCATATACAAGAATATAATTGCTATAATACTGCCCTTATGTACAAGAATATAAATACTATAATACTGCTCCTATATACAAGAATATAACTACTATAATACTGCCCCTATATACAAGAATATAACTACTATAATACTGCTCCTATGTACAAGAATATAACTACTATAATACTGCCCCCTATATACAAGAATATAACTACTATAATACTGCCCCTATGTACAAGAATATAACTACTGTAATACTGCCCCTATATACAAGAATATAACTACTATAATACTGCCCCCTATGTACAAGAATATAACTACTATAATACTGATCCTATGTACAAGAATATAACTACTATAATACTGCCCCTATGTACAAGAATATAACTACTATAATATTGCCCCTATGTACAAGAATATAACTACTATAATACTGCCCCCTATGTACAAGAATATAACTACTATAATACTGCTCCTATGTACAAGAATATAACTACTATAATACTGCTTCTATGTACAAGAATATATCTACTATAATACTGCCCCTATGTCCAAGATTATAACTACTATAATACTGCCCCTATGTACAAGAATATAACTACTATAATACTGATCCTATGTACAAGAATATAACTACTATAATACTGCCCCTATGTACAAGAATATAACTACTATAATACTGCCCCTATGTACAAGAATATAACTACTATAATACTGCCCCCTATGTACAAGAATATAACTACTATAATACTGCCCCTATGTACAAGAATATAACTACTATAATACTGCCCCTATGTACAAGAATATAACTACTATAATACTGCCCCTATGTACAAGAATATAACTACTATAATACTGCCCCCTATGTACAAGAATATAACTACTATAATACTGCTCCTATGCACAAGAATATAACTACTATAAGACTGCTCCTATGTACAAGAATATAACTACTATAAGACTGATCCTATGTACAAGAATATAACTACTATAATACTGCCCCTATGTACAAGAATATAACTACTATAATACTGCCCCTATGTACAAGAATATAACTACTATAATACTGCCCCCTATGTACAAGAATATAACTACTATAATACTGCTCCTATGCACAAGAATATAACTACTATAAGACTGCTCCTATGTACAAGAATATAACTACTATAAGACTGATCCTATGTACAAGAATATAACTACTATAATACTGCCCCTATGTACAAGAATATAACTACTATAATACTGCCCCTATGTACAAGAATATAACTACTATAATACTGCCCCCTATGTACAAGAATATAACTACTATAATACTGCTCCTATGTACAAGAATATAACTACTATAAGACTGATCCTATGTACAAGAATATAACTACTATAATACTGCCCCTATGTACAAGAATATAACTACTATAATACTGCTCCTATGTACAAGAATATAACTACTATAATACTGCCCCCTATGTACAAGAATATAACTACTATAATACTGCCCCCTATGTACAAGAATATAACTACGATAATACTGCCCCTATGTACAAGAATATAACTACTATAATACTGCCCCCTATGTACAAGAATATAACTACTATAATACTGCCCTATACGTACAGATATATAACTATTATAATAATACTAGCGTATGTGGGCCGCCGATATGATATAGAACATTGAATATGGGGATAAACCTTCATGTAAATAGCTTTTTCTTATCTTTTGAGCTGATGAATATCTTCCTTTACTGTTATTTAATAATTAAATCTCTGCGTTTCGCTGTCATTGAGTCTTCGCTCAGTAAACAGTTTCCTATCAGATGATTTGTCTATACTTTGTAATCTAATTTGACGTAAACTCACATTCATCTTGATTCCCTGCAGTGAATAGTGGAAATGAAGCAAGGAAATCTTATCAACGCCTGTGTAAGTGTAACACGCAGCGCGGATGATATGTGATAATTTGATGTAATGTCTTACGACACAACAGTAAATATGATCGGATTTCCTATAGACGCTTTCTTCGTTCTACTGTTACATTTTTCATACTTAGTAAATAGAGTTACATTTTCTCTGGTAGGTTGATGGGATGTTATTGTGTTTACGCTGAACATTAGAAACATCTTAAAAGTCATCAGGGAATTCCGGAATTCTATACATATTTCATGACTTAGTAGGCGCCAAAATAATACTAACACTGTCTCCGATATCGGACTCCATGGATGTGCTCGGCCAGACATGCAGAAGTCGTGTGTTCCGCCTTCCAGTCTATGAATGATACATTTGGCTTCTAAGTCAATAAATACTTAACTTGTAAGATTTGTATCCATTTTTAGAACTGATTAGAAAACAGGTGAAAAGCTTTAACTAATTGGTATGTGAATGTCTTCTAGAGCCACATAATGGCAAAAATGAAACCTGGTCTTATTCCATTTATTCTTTTCTTTTCTATTATTTTCTATTCTATTTTCTATTGTTTTCTATTGTTTCCTTGTAATAACTGAGTAATGGTCACAGTGCTGGGGTCCTGGGTTTAAGGATACTTATATGGCTCCCTAGGAAATTGGCCCAAGTGTATGTCTTAGTTATGGAAATTTGATGTTGTGCCGAGCATAGTAATGGACTTATCTGGACTAATCTGAGATATGAGAGGTGAGAAAATTTACTAGAATCGTAAGCTTTTTATAATTGGTTCAGGATTTACAGTATTATCAAGTGTCAGATTTATTTCTTCCATTGGTAAGTCAAATGGTCAAGTATACGTTGACTTATGGAAGATGATGGCCATCACCAGGGTAAGTCTGGGGTCATCATAACATATTTAGGAAACAAAGGTCATGGATCCATGTACAATTTCATAGAATGGTAGAGTTGGAAGGGATCTCAAGGACCATTGGTTCCAACTTCCTGCAACTGCAAGTTTTTCTAAACCAGCTATATGTTTATTAAGCTTCCCCTTGAAGATTTCCATTAATAGGGAGTTCACATCCTCCCGTGTTCCACTCTCTGACTGTCTTCACTTCCTCCCAGGGTAGCCTGTTCAACTCTCTGACTGCCCTCACTGCCTCCTGTGGCCACCTGTTCCACTCTCTAACTGCTCTCACTGCCTCCCCTCAACGCCTGTTCCACTCTCTGACTGCCCTCACTACCTCCCATGGCTGCCTGTTCCACTCTTTGACAGCCCTCACTGCCTCCTGTGGTATCCTGTTTCACTCTCTGACTGCCCTCACTGCCTCCCGTGGTGGCTTGTTCACTCTCTGACAGCCCTCACTGCCTCCTGTGGTATCCTGTTCCACTCTCTGACTGCTCTCACTACCTCCCATGGATGCCTAATTCACTCTCTGACTGCCCTCTCTGTCAGGCCTGAAACACACTTCCGTTAAAAACACGCACGTGCCGCGAGACACGTATTTCCCCTGCGTGTTGCATGTGGTAAGTACATGTCGCGGGTACGTGCGGTCCACGTGTGTTCTACGTGTGCTATCCGCGATAGCACACGTAGAACCAATAATTTGCATACTCACGTGGTCCGCACTGCTGTCCATGGTGCTGATCTTCGGTCTCCAGCCCTGCCGTCTCCCCGCTGCTGCTGCTGCCGGCCGCAGTGAAGTAAATATTAAATGAGCATAATGAGCGCCGGTCGGCAGCAAGTGGCAGCAGCGGCAGAGACAGGAGGGCTGGAGAAGGGGAGTAAATGTTTTGGTTTTTTTTCACTGACACGTGTGTTTTCTCCGGCGCGTGCCACACGGGACCGCATCCACACTACACCCGTGTGGTACGGGTGCAGGCCGTGTGACACCCGTGCTGCCAGAGAAAACGTGGACATGTCAGCGTGTAGAAAAACGCACACATGTACAAATGCACACGGACACACGTTCCATGTGGTTTTACGTGTGCTACAATAGAGTAGCACTGCTGAACGTGTCTCCGTGCCGCCGGTACGTGCAAAAAATGGCAAACACGTACCGGCGGCACGGATGTGTGTCGGAGGCCTCAGAAAGTTTTTCTTAATGTCTAATCTGAATCGCCTTAATTTTAAATTTCCTCCCCTTGCTTCTTGTACTTCCTTGTGCTAATGAGAATAGGGTAGTTCCCTCTGCGCTGTGACTACCTTTCAGATATTTGTAGACCACTGTTAAGTCTTCTCTCAGCCTTCTCTCTAGTTCTTTTAGCCGTTCTTCATATGACATGGTTTACAGACCTTCTACCGTTTTGGTTGCTCTTCTCTGGACTTGCTCCAATATATCGATGTCTTTCTTTAATCAGGGCACCCAAAACTGTACCCAGTATTCCAGGTGGTGTCTGACCAGGGCAGAGTATGGTTGAATAATGACCTCTCTTGATCTAGATTCAATTTTTTTCTTGATACATCCCAGAATTTGAAAAGAAACCGAGGCTCTTATACATTTGGAGGTGCCCAAGTTGGATCCAAACCCTTAGTATGAAGTCAATAATACTTGGTACTCTAATAGTATAAAGATAAATTTTAAAAAATTTGTATTTGCAGTCCAAGATTATGGAGGTTTCGGTCAAAATTTAGACCTTCATCAGCACGGATTGCCAGGAGACATCTGTTTGAGAAGCACTGGAGTGCAGCATCCGCGTTAGTGCATACTTAGGAGCGCTAACGTCTATAACCCTGGATTGCAAATACTTTTTTCATTTATCTTCACACGATTTAAGTGCCAAGTATCAATAACTTCATGGATCATGGTATAGACAGACAAGCCGGATGCAGAGTTGAGTTAGCTACTTCCCCATCCAAGTTCCTATGTTGTCTCTTCTTGCTCCTGGCCACCTTAAACATGTGTTGCTCAACCGGACAGGCAGTGTCTTCAGGCTGCATATGAAACTTAGAGATGTTCCATCAGTTCCAGTTATAGACATTAGCACCAGGTTTCGTGCTATGATAATCAGGTCTCTGAACTTGGACTTGTCGTGCGTTGGATTCTTCACTGTACAGCATGTCTGATTAGGCCAGACATCTGCTATTAACCTTATTGCTGGCCTCTTGACTACTCTTCCATTGCTATAATATTAGCTAATATTTTTTTCTTGACCTTGAACCTTTTCAATTTGCATTGTTTCACTTCCGCTTGACATCTCCCAAGATATTATTGACCTTGACCCTGGAAAAGGGACAGTCACTCTCCAGTTGTTTGTTTTCCCAAGTGTCAACTATTACTAGTAGATAATGGAAGTTGGCCATTTTTAATACCAATTCACCAAGATTTACTAATGAGAAATCTGAAGCCCACACTAGGTGATTCATACAGATTTGGACAATTTGCACATTTTTGTATATCTAAGCATAGTCTTCACATATTAATAATGCTCACCAGCGTCTCTCCTGTGCTCTGAATGATGACTCTCGTGATCAACTTTGAGACCACTTGAGCCATCACTCAGAGTAAGGAAGGGTTGAAGAACATTGCACGCGGAGTGGCCAGGACTCTGCAAATGAAGACACCACTTCTAGAATATGAAGAAGGTTAAAACGATTCCTTCTCGGTCTTGGTAATTCTAAGAACATACTCAAGCCTAGTCATAGTTTCATATTTTCGTAGTTTTTAGGTTGAAGGTAGACTTAAGTCCACTTAAGTCCACACATTGTTGGTGGTATGTTGGCCCATTGCTCTATGCAGATCTCCTCTAGAGCAGTGATGGTTTGGGCCTGTCACTGGGCAAAATTCCCTCCAAAGGTTTTCTATGGGGTTGAGATCTAGAGACTGGCTAGCCCACTCACGGACCTTCATATGTTTCTTACAAAGTAACTC
Organism: Anomaloglossus baeobatrachus; assembly: GCF_048569485.1. Lineage (NCBI taxonomy): Eukaryota > Metazoa > Chordata > Amphibia > Anura > Aromobatidae > Anomaloglossus > Anomaloglossus baeobatrachus. The sequence goes on along the minus strand of NC_134354.1, from coordinate 16,219,720 downwards.
CTTCATTGCCCTGGTGATTACTTTGGGATTATTACATGATGAAAGACCCAGCCACGTTTCATCTTCAATATCCTTGATGAAAGGAGGTTTGCACTCGAAATCTCACGATACATGGCCCCTTTCATTCTTTCATGTAAAGTACATGGATCAGTTGTCCTGGTCCCTTTGCAGAGAAAGAGCCCCAAAGCATGATGTTCTACCCCCATGCTTCACAGTAGGTATGGTGTTTTTTGGATGCAACTCAGCATTCTGTCTCCTACAAACACAACGAGTTGTACTATTACCAAACAGTTCTACTTTGGTTTCATCAGACCATATGATGTTCTCCCAATACTCTTCTGGATAATCCAAATGCTCTCTAACAAACTTCAGATGGGCCCGATCATGTACTGGTTTAAGCAGGGGAACACGCTTGGCACTGCAGGATCTGAGTCCCTGTTGGCGTAGTGTGTTACTGATGTTAGCCTTTGTTATGGCAGTCCCAGCTCTATGCAGGCCATTCACTAGGTCCCTTCGTGTGGTTCTGGTATTTTTGCTTACCGTTCGTGTGATCATTTTGACCCCACAGGGTGAGATCTTGCGTGGAGCCGCAAATCAAGAGAGATTATCAGTGGTCTTGTATGATTTCCATTTCCTATTATTGCTCCAACAGTTGATTTCACCACACCAAGCTGCTTGCCTATTGCAGATTCAGTCTTCCCAGCCTGGTGCAGGACTACAATTTTGTTTCTGGTGTCCTTCGACAGCTCTTTGGTCTTCATTATAGTGGAGTTTGGAGTGTATCTGTTTGAAGTCATGGACAGGTGTCTTTTATACTGATAACAAGTTCAAACCGGAGTCATTACTACAGGTAATGAGTGGAGGACAGAGGAGCCTCTTATAGAAGAAGTTACAGGTCTGTGAGAGCAGAAAGCTTGCATGTTTTTAAGTGACTAAATATTTATTTTCCACCATAATTTGCAAAAAAAAATCTTGCCAATCAGACGCAATGATTTTCTGGATTTGTTTTCTCATTTTGTCTCTCATAGTTGTGGTCTATCTATGATGTCAATTACAGGCAAATCTCATCTGTATAAGGGGGAGAACTTGCACAATTGGGGGCTGACTAAATACTTTTTTTCCCCACTGTAACTTGGGTTGTTGTTCAAAGTGTTCCTTCATGGGTGGACACCTGGAAGAGTTAAAATATACCGTACCTTTGTGTATGTTTTTAGCATCCACAAAGCCAAGACGATTTTGCCGTAACCACAGTGTCCTGAGTGCTATCCCTTCATACAGTACACCATGCCTCAAGTCATCTGTGGACCAGTAGAGGAATTTATTCTGACACCCATACAGATTGTGTAACAACCTTTAAATATTTTTTTTTTTCGGCAAAATTCAATACCATCAGGTGCCGGTTCCAATGTTTCAGCTCTTTCCGAGCCTTTGTCAAGGCAATATTATCCTGAGGTAGACTGTGGCAGGGTTAGGCAGTGAAGATAGATTGAAAAAACTATGCGGCAGAGGTAGGCAGTGAGGATGGGCACACATTCCTCTATTATACTTGTTTTTTTATGGTTGTAGCAGAGTCCTAACCATTTGATCTGTGGACTAGTGTCCAATAGAGATGAGTGAACCTGAAGTTCCGTGTTCGGTATGAACTCCGACTTTTCCAAGAAAACAAAGTTCAGGTTCGGACTTTGGGTGTTTTACGAATGCAAACCACAAGCACGAGCATTGATGTGCTCAGGTACGCTCAGTGCTCAGCTTGCAGTGATTGAACGGCTCGTCGCACTGGCAGTAACTAACAACAGCAGGATTGGATGTAGTGTCCACCAAACAAAAACAAAATGGAAAAAAACAACGTTCACCCTTCTTCAGAAGTGTTCTGTTGATGGATGGCTGCATGTTGGCGGAGACCCAAACCGCCCAATCAGTCACTTCCGATGAGGTCCAGGTCAAGTCCGGGTCCAAAACCAAACTATAAAAAATTTCAACTGAACCCGCCAAACTGAACTTCCACGGGTCCGCTCATCTCTAGTTTCCAACCATGAGACCACAAATGCCCTCACTTAGAGAAGAGGGGAACATTTTGTGCACAGATTCAGGGCTCTGCACTTGAAGATACTGCATTTGGGACTGTCAAGGGAGGAATTTGGGTGAAGACTGCTAATGGAGTCTTTGGGATATTCAGAGACGATGCCGTATTAGCTATATATATTTATATCAGAGCCGATATTATTGTATCAGACAATGAATACATGAGACATGTTCTCCTTGAGCCAGCATCACCAACTGAACTCGTGTATTGGAAGACACCCAATTATACAGAAAAGCTACTTCGGCCTTGAAGCTAAACAGGGAATTCTCCACTCCTTAATTTCTCACAGCATCTTGTAAAACACATCTTTGTTCCTTTTACATTCTTTCTGTGTGAAAGCTACTGATAAGACTTTGCAGCTTCACATTCTGGCTTCATTCTCTTTGGTTAACTCCTTCATGACTATACAGCTTAGAATTATATTGTGGGTCTATGCAATGGCTACATAGACAGACAGATAATTATGCAACTACATCTACATTTTGATTATTTATATACACAGATATTCTTATTACGTTTGAACAAACAAGCTATAACTCAGGCGACCTCCACAGGACAAGTAACGATTGTGGAAAAAGCTGGATTTTTGAATACATAAATAATATCACTTTTATGTGTCCCCATCAATTGTTCTCAGCACTTTTGTGGGTCAGATCTGCTAACAGAAGCACTCTTTTTATGCACAGTATTTTTACCATCGGGGGTTCGAATTCGCTTAATCTCTTTGCCGCTCTACACCACCCTTGAGTGCCTTGCTCCGGGCACATCACAGAGGATTGGTTTTGCTAGAAGTGTTCCTGTAAAGTTTTCTTGAACACTAGGATAATATTTTAGTAGACTTTTTTTTAGAAAGTTTGATATAATAACTTCATTGAAGATGTTCTACCCAGCATTCAGAAGAGAAAAATGTTCTAGACAACTGCATTAGATCTATTAAATTTTGGTGTATAGGTCAAAAAGCACTCCGGGTAAAAGGAGGAAAGTGTGCAATTTCGGTCCCCTTATAAGGAAGCCTGCTGGTTAAATGTCACATTTGATCGTCTTCGTGTCTTTTTGTTGAAAGGTCTTTATATTTACTTGAGCTTTGAACACAGACTGAGATCCTCTAATTCTCCTCTCCAAGTATCTACAAGAACGGTATCCTTCTATCTGCTGCTGTACGGCAGGAGGACATCAGAGCGCAGGTGATGGTCATTAGCCTTTCCATTCCTTTGTCTGGATTGACTGGAGAAGATATCTTCTTTGAAACAGACATAAACTGTCATTTTTTTCTTTTTTTTACCATTGGAGAATAGTCAAAAGGCGACGAGGTTCATCTGTTCACAGTTCTCGCTCTTGTAAAATTCATAGATCCCATTATACATTTTATCTTGTCTCACTTGCCATGTCTCGTTTTGGAAAATTCCCTTAATGGGTTGTCAACTTTTGCATAATCTTCTCTATCGGGAGGTGCCAGGAGAATTTCCTACAGTCGAACTCCTACATAGAATCGGCTAAAATAAGGTCACATTGCAAAATTCACCTTGAGCTCTCTCTTGCTTTTTCTACTTTTCTGCAAAACAAGAAGGCACAGACTTTATGATAAAAATTGGATATCACAGGTGAGACCCCAATATAAAGCTTGTACTGAGGAAAGCAGAATAATGCTACCTTGTGTCCACCCTTTGTGGCAGAGATCGATGACTTTGGTCTCCAGTGGTTGGTGGAGATACCTGTTTGACTTCAACGACAAGCCCCTCTAATCTACGTCAACCTCTCTTTACAGCCATTTGTTCACCCCAAAGATGTCTTTCTTATCCCCTTTCACTTACTTTAAGCCTTTCTACACTCCTTCACTTGTTAACACTAGAAGTCCCAGAGAGGGGTCATTTAACATTTTTACCTTTGGAATGGGGGGAGCTCGAAATTTCTGGGACTTCTAGTGTTAAAGGACATGATTTAGATTTGAGAACAAGTAGAGAACCCCCTCCTTGTGTTCATCCATACCCACATCGTGCATTGATGAATGTTTGTAGACCCCAAACCATCGAAGGTTAATTGAAAACTTTCAGGAGATAAATGCGTCACTCTTGATCACATTCAACATCTGAGAACATATTGCGAGCCACCTAATGAGGTTCCTACACAGTTCTTCATGCTAGGGGACCCTAGGCTATCCCTAACGTCCGGATTACCCCTGATGGTGGAGATACCAGAGTCCTATGCCTTACTATTCTCCTGACCAGAACTAAACTGTTTCCCCCAGGGCAGAAAGGGGTAAGATTGAGATGGTAACACAAATAAAGACAGACAGGGAATAAAATAAAACTCAGACACAATACAAACTCACCAAAACAAACAGTAGGAGACTAAGGAGAAAAGCAAGTGAAGGAAGGCAGCAACAAAAGGACAACAAGACACCACAACCGCTCACAGCGATAAGGTACTACAACAACCAATAACTCCGGATCACAACACCTTACCAGACCAGTATAAAGAAGCTATAGCCTGCATTAAAGGATGTGTCCAGCCAGCATATATAGGAGTAGAGCGAATGTGATTGGCTCCACCACAGCATGTGATCAAAGGAGACTAACACACAGCCTAGCAGATATCAACTCTTGCTAGCCTGACTAAGCCTGTGAGTTGACACCCATGACTCCCTGTGCTTATCACAAAGCTAATAGAAGTTATCAGGCAGAGAGTTAATCTATAGTCTCCACAGATCCTGACACCACCATGACAGTCGGCGATGTTTGTAAAACCCTCCTTGTCGCAGTCCACCAAGGGCAGTGAATGAGAAATAATGGATAATTTTGGATTACTGGAACAGATTTAAAAAGAAACTGAGGGAATTCATAAAAGAAGTGAATTCCAGAACACAGGGGCAGCTCAAGAGAAATTCTACATTCATAAATGAAAGGAGTGGATGAAGACAGTGGACCAAAGGGATAATATAAAATCCATTGATCCAAAAATCTGTTGAACATTCCAGGGAATATATATCCTTGAAAACGATAAACTTGTCCATCTCGAGCCCATTCGGAGATGATATGTGCAGTAGTTAGTGTCTAATAACAGCGTGGGGACGTAAGTCATTATTATGGCCACTACGGTAATTTTATATTGGGTGGAGAGGCAGTAATTACAATTTGGTGATAGCTATACTTGTTTATCCAGTAGTGTCGGCATATTTATACTTCTCCACGTAGTAATTAGACGAGCAATGTAAAGTAATATTATCAAGCTTGATAGAAGAAGGTTTTTGTCCCCGGTTGATAATTGTTCTTTATGACTTAGTTTGCTGTTTGAGATAAGTGCTTTGGGCTTTCATTAGAAATAGTTTGTAGAGGGACATGATTACTTTACAAGCTGCTCATAGAGAGGACGACACTCAGCACTTCAGAGGACACAAGAATGAGCAGAACATAATATCCGGAAATAAATTCTACTGCAAATTGTGGAACGACTCGTATCATCAAAATACTATAAGAAGAGTACGTGTAGGTTGGAAGCAAAGATCATAAATATTTGGACAATGTTGGTTTACGCAAGATTGGAGATGAATCTTTTTATTCACAAGATCTGAGATTAGTAATGAGTCCATTACTGCCGTGGGAGTGAACCTCAGACTGGGGATCCTGCCCTGTCCCTTATCCCAGAGGTACGCTCAATGATAGCGAGGTCTGGACCGCCAGCATAACCCTAACTCCTGTCCATAGGCTGGTCTGACAACCCCTCTTCACCACTCCTGAGGAGGTCTGGGACCAAAGTAACAAACCTCATAAATAATGCAGACGGGAGAACCAAAACACAAACACACTGCAATCAGACACAGGGGAGAGACTAAACGAGCACAGGAAGAAATTAGATACAGGGAGGAAGTAAACTGACAACAGGGATGTCACGGGATCCTTCTCCCATATCACACAATCAACAGAGCGAGAGATGAGTGAGCAATTCAAAGAATATTTCTTCCAAGCAAATCAAACGGTCCATACAATAACCCACCACAGAGAGGGTAAAATAGTCCAGAAACACGAAACTAGTCCAGTAAGGGATAAATGTCCAGGTCCCTCTGGCGAGCTGCAGCTTCTGCCCCAGAGCATGAATCTTCCTGCTTGTCTCTTGAAGCCCTCAGACAGACTCAAGAATCTCCCAGGTAAACAGAGAGTTTAGGTGAATTTCAGGCCCCCCCCTTCCCCCGGACCTAGGGACAAAAGCCCGGCAGGGGAGGGATTAACCGGCAAACAGGACAATCTACTATATTCTTTGCCTTCCTTCCAAAAATCAAGTCTTACATTTTCTAGGATGATCAGAAACGATAATTTCTGTTTAATTATTTTTTAATTTTTTCAAATCTGAAAATTTGATATTTTACAAATGCAGCAATATTCATCATATTCTGCAGGTGGTGAGCACAGACCATTTCTCTGTTCTCATTCTTTTTGGCTGCTGTTTTGGTCATGTTGTCATTGCTCTCGCCCCTAAAGGTAGCATGAGGCGGTGTCTACAACTCATAGTTGTTCAGGAGGTGCAGCTCATCCAGGATGGCACATCAATGCGAACTGGGGCAAGAAGGCTAGCTGTGCCTGTCCGCATAGTGTCCAGAGCATGGAGCAGATACCAAGAGACAGGCTCGTACACCAGGAGACCTGGAGGCCAGACCCAGCAGCAGGACCGTTACCCCCTCCTTTGTGCAAGGAGAAACAGGAGGAGCAGTGCTAGAGCAAAATGACCTTCAGCGGGGTACTAATAGCCGTATTTCTGCTCAAACTATAAGAAACAGACTCCATGAGGGTGGTATGATGGCCCGAAGTCGAAAAGTGGGTGTTGTGCTCACTGCCCAACACTGTGCAGGGCTATTGGCATATGCCAGAGAACACAAAGATTGACAGATTCGACATTGTACCCTGTGCTCTTCACGGATGAGAGCAGATTCACACTGAGCACATGGGACAGACGTGACAGAGTCTGGAGGCACCATGGAGAACGTTCTGCTGCAAGCAACATTCACCAGTGGGTCAGTTATGGTACAGTGGGTACTGGGTTGCTTCTGATGCATGACAATGCTAGGCCTCAGGTTTGTCAGCAGTTCCTGCATGATGAAGGCATTGATGATATGGACTGGCCTGCCCATTCACCAGACTTGAATTCAATCAAGCACATCTGTGATATCTTGTCTCATTCCCTCCACCAACATCATGTTGCACCACAGACTGTACAGGAGTTCACTGATGCTTTAATCCAGGTCTGGGAGGAGATCCCTCAGGAGAAAATCTACCATCTCATCAGGCGCATGCTCAGGCGTTTCCAGGTCTGGGTGGAGATCCGTCAGGAGAACATCCACCGCCTCATCAGGAGCATGCTGAGGCATTTCCAGGTCTGGGAGGAGATCCGTCAGGAGAACATCTACCGCCTCATCAGGAGCATGCTCAGGCATTTCCAGGTCTGGGTGGAGATCCGTCAGGAGAACATCCACCGCCTCATCAGGAGCATGCTGTGGTGTTGCCAGGTCTGGGAGGAGATCCCTCAGGAGAACATTTACCGTCTCATCAGGAGCATGCTCAGGCGTTTCCAGGTCTGGGTGGAGATCCCTCAGGAGAACATCCACCACCTCATCAGGAGCATGCACAGGCATTTACAGGTCTGAGAGGAGATCCCTCAGGAGAACATTCGCTGCCTCATCAGGAGCATGCCCAGCGTTGTACGAGGGTCGTATAGGAACGTGGAGGCCACACACTACTGAGCCTCATTTCCTTGTCTTGAGGCATTTCCACTGAAGTTAGATCAGCCTGTAATTTGATTTTCCACTTTCATTTTGAGCCTCAATCTAAATCCAGACTTCCATGGGATATTAAGTTTTATTTAAATTGATCATTTTTATGTTTTATTGTTCTCAACACATTCCAGTATTTCATGCATAAATATTTGCAACTGAAATATTTAACTCATTGAGATCTAGGTGTCATGCGGAGTTCAGGTCCAGACTCATTAGGTGTCATGGCGACGTTAGGCTCTGTTCACACTGCAGAGCCTGACAGGCGGCCTGATGTCTTTTTGTTCTTCAGCCAGAGCTGGGCGTCGGCTGTTTCATGTGCTCTGTTCCTCAGTCCAGCTGAAGTTAATTTTTGCTGACTCACAGCTGTCTCCTCCCTATATAAGATCCTGGACTTTGCTAGACAGTGCCGATTATAGCATCAGCTTAGCTCCAGCGATTCCGGTCTTTGTGGTGATCCAGTTTATGATAATCTGTAGTTGAGATTTTGAGTTCTGTGGAAGTTCCCCTTTTGTGGGTTTACTTCCTTTTTTGTTTATTCCCCTGTACACATATTGTCTCTCCTTTTTGTTTGAGTGCAGTGTGCATGAGCTTTCATTCTCCCTTGTCCATGTCGCTTCTGCGGGGTTTTGTTACGGTGTCTTCAGCCTTCCCCAAGGGTGGGGGAACGAGGGGACAGGGGTCAGGGTCACGCTGGGGGCTCAGACCTGGCTACCATCAAGCCTATCTCTGAGATAAGGGACAGTGCAGGGTCTCAAGTCTGAGGGCCATCCTAGGAGCCCCTGTTCTGTCATTTCATACCCTGTGACACTAGGATGTGGAATGTTTGGAATGTTATTAATCTCTTTACTTTTTTAGTATATATATATATATATATATATATATATATATATATATATATATATATATACCGTTGTTTGACTGCTTGTACAACGCACTGGAAGACTTCAGCGTTGCCGGCATTG